>NW_007050398.1:444718-454499 GCF_000164805.1 Carlito syrichta | reverse complement strand
GCAGAGGCTGGGCTTCAGGGACTGCCGTGCTGGTCACAGCCAGCTGTGACACCCTGGGGTGCACCCCTCCTGCCACCCTGGCTGAGATGGGCCAGGGGGACGCAGGACCCAAAGCTGCCTCCGACACTAACCAGGAGGGGGGTCCCCCCAGGAGCTGAGGAAGATCGCCAGTTGCCAGGGGACGGGGGGACGGACGGGCCAGCTCTGCCGCGGGGCTCAAGACTTCGGGTGTGGGTGAGCCTGGCCCCAGGATGCCTACGGGGTCCCGGACGCTTTCGGAAGGAGCGTGGCTCGCATCACCAGAAAACGTGTCTGTGGGGGTCACTAGGCTCTGATGGGAAGTGGGCCAGGCCGGCGCAGGGTGGGAGCCTGGTGGCCCATGGGCGGGAGGCCCGGCTGGCTCAGAAAAGGTGATGGAATGAGGTAGGGCGGGGGCCAGTGAAGGGTGCGGGGGTGCAGGGGGAGTGTCTGGCCTTGGGGAACTCAGCGAGATGGAGGAGGTTCCCGCCCCCGCTGGCTGAGATGGGGGAACGGTGCCCGAGAGCGGCCCTGACGGGATGGAGGACCACAGGGGGAGCATGCTGGTGAGAGGCACACCTGCCACCACGGCTGCTTCTTGTCTCTCTGGAGGCGGGGCTAGGGACTCGGGAGAATCCTCAGAAGGCTGGAGGGATGCGCCGGGGCTTCCTCCATGCAGGGAGGGAGAGAGGTCCGCGTGGGCCCGGGCTCTGCGGTGTGTCTTGGGTGGAGAGCTTCGGGCCAGCGGCCTCGCACTGGTGCCGTCAGGGTCCTGTCCCAGCACAGCCTTGATGCCATCCGCCGCGGAGGAAAATTTGACTTCTGAGAAAGGCCATGTTGGTGAAATTGGCAGCAATTTCCCGGCAGGGAATGACTCCGGGGCTGGGGGGATGCTCGTCTGCAGAGTGTCGGGTCCTGTGAAACAGAAGAAACAGCAGTCAGGCATCAGGTGACCACGAAGTGACCATGTGGCCAGACGCTGGGGACAGAGGTGGCCTGCCCCACCCCCTCAGATCTGCCACCCTGCCACGAAGATCACAAAACAAATCCAAACCACGAATCCCATAATGGCAGGTACAAAAATGCTGTGGCCAACCCGGGGCTGAGTGGGTGGGACGCCATCTCTGGTGACGTGAAGCCTGAGCAGAGACGGGAAAAATGCTCCTCTTTAAAAAAATCCTGGCAGCACCTATGAGGCTTGGATGGTGAAAGTCACAACCTGGGAAATCAAAGCAGACGTGGTCACCTGCCGTGGCTCGTGACACCAAGATAAGCCACCTCCAAGAAGCCACAATGTGCGAGACAGAAGGACCATGAACCCGAGCGTGAATCCCGGTGAGGACCCCGAGGCGTCCAGTGCCCAACGTCAGAGCCCATTTTTGCTTGGAAAGAAGGTTCCGGTGAAACACACTCATTCCTGGATTTGAAAGCATTCCTGACGCGATTGTTCTCGCCATGCCAAATAGTCAAGGAGATTTCGTTTGGATCAGGTTACTTCAGAACGAAAAACCACGCGCATCCATCCTTAGGGGTGGACACCTCTCACAAGGCTGGGCGTCACCCTGAGTGCCTACAGGGGCCAGAGCTGCCACATTAACCTGGGTCACCGGGGCAGACAGACATGGAGGCAGGGCACACAGGGAACACGTGAGGAAAGCCGGAGATTTCACACGCTTGGGGCGGAAGGCGCGTCCCACGGATGATTCGCTTTCTGTGGTTCCTGAGCGCAGATGGTGCTGAGCCCCCCAGAGGCGGCTGAGTGCCCTTCAATAATACTTTTAATCAAAAGTAAAATGAAAGGTACTTCTAAAGTTGTCTACACCGTTAGTTTAAAAAGTTAGAACTGTCGGGCACAGTGGCTCACGCCTGTAATCTCAGCACTTTAGGAGGCCTAAGTGGGAGGATGGCTTGAGGCCAGCAGTTCGAGACTAGCCTGAGCAACAAAGCGAGACCCCATCTCCACTAAATGAAAATAAAAAAATTAGCTGGGTGTGGTGGCGTGTGCCTGTGGTCCCAGCTACTCAGGAGGCTGAGGCAGAAGGATCACTCTGAGCCCAGGAGGTCGCGGCTGTGGTGAACTGAGATTGCGCCACTGCACTCCAGCCTGCATGTCAGAATGAGACCCTGACTCAAAAAAACCCCAAAAACTCCAAAAACAAAAAAACCCCCAAAACCAAGCTGGAACCACCCAATAGAAACCAACTGACCAAGAGACGAAGTCAGAGGCCTGGGTGGCCCGGGCTTGTGTGCAGCCCGCTGAAGCAGGGCGGACCACACGCACAGCTGCCTGCCCCACCAGGCTGTGGGGACAGGAAGACACCTTGCGGGGTGGAAGAAAGGGTCCTCCAGACAGAACGGTGCCATGCAAGTGCGTTCTTAACATACCAAACAAATGGGTTGTCACGGCAGGCACTAAGTCCCCGTGTTGTGTTTGTTTAACAAATGGGGACATTGGGACCCAGAGGGGGAAGGCCGCTTGACCCCCGAGCAGGAGAGGCACGTCCACACGACAGGTGCCCCTGCCCCAGGCTCTGTCCTGCCCCACGTGGGCACCTCCCAACTCCACCCGTCAAAACCCCCAGCAAAGCAGCCCGGCCACCGAGTCTGAATCTGTGGGCACTCGATTGTCTAGAACATGCGCTCTCCCCACAGTCATAGACACCACACAGTAAGGGTCTGAAAGATGCTTTTCAGTTTCAGCTTGTGAGACCTGGAAAAGGAAGGTCGAAAGGGCATGTCTGACTCTGAATTAGAGAAGGCATACAACATCCCTGCCGATTCTTTCTCTTCTTGTTTTTGAAATTCCCCCTTCTTGGGATTTACAGACACCCAAGGAGCCGACCTGGTGGCATGTTGAGAACCTCGGGGTGCTGGTCAGCACTGCACAGTCACTGGGCTTGGTGATGTGGACCGGGAGAGGCGCTGCCGGCTCGGGCAGGCCATCCTCATTGGCCAGGCTCGGCCCGGGTCCTCATCTCCAGGTCAGGACTCTGAGGGCACTTTCTGCAGAGCCAACCCGCCCCACCTCTGCCAGCCAAAACCCAGCTGGAGAAGAAGCCAGTGTCGAGACACACACACAGGCCCCCAGGACACCCGTATCCACTCCTGTCACATTCAATACGCACCCTCCTTTGGAGGCCGGCGTGTGAGCGCCATGGCAGTTGTGTCTTCACCATACACCGGTGGCCTGAGAAGGTGTTCCCTCCCACAGGGCCACACCCCCACGCCCCCGACCCCCGTCCATGCTGCCCAGCTCCTCGGCAGCCCTGACCACGCATGCATGCAGCCGTGTCCGGCTGCCCCTGCGGGAGGATGACGCATCCATGGGAGGTGGTGTGTGTTCCCAGTTCCATGTGGGAGTCCATTCTGGCAGCCTGGGTGCCAGGTGGAGTCTGTGTGGGATTTCTCTCTTCGGAGCTGCACTGAAAGATGGTCTGCCATGGGCTCAGCTCATCGGGTCAAGAGCAAAACAAGCCCCTCTTGCTCCAGGCCAGCGGCCTCGGAGGGTGGAGAGCATGCAACAGGCTCAAAGGCCTCTGCTTCCGGGAGGGAGTCTCACAGACTGACAGGGGTCCTGCACACAGGATGGAGAGACGGCGGCAAAACCAGGGGGTCAGTGACTGATGGAAGGACCCCCCCGGGAAGTGGGTGGAAACTCCACACTGATGAAGTCCCCTCCCGTGGGTTTGCTTCTGCTGGACCTCATTCTTCCAGACTAGAATCCAGCATTCCCCCAGGCGGCCCTCGGGGACACAGCATTCCATGTGCCTCATGAAGGCGTTTCTATGAGCCTTTTTTTTTAAATAGAGAAAAGGTCTTGCTCTGCCACCCAGGCAAGAGTGGAGTGGTGCGATCATGGCTCACTGCAGCCTCCAACTCCTGGGCTCACAATCCTCCCACCTCAGCCTCCCAGTTAACTATGACTGCAGGCATGCGTCGCCATGCCCAATGAACTTATTCTTACTATTTGTTATTATTATTATTATTTGTAGAGACAGGGTCTTGCTGTGTTGCCCAGGCTGGCCTCCAACTCTTGGGCTTAAGCCAGCAGAGTGCCTTGGTCTCTCAAAGCACTAGGATTACAGGAGGGAGCCCCTGACCACAATCTGGAGAAGTATCATGGCCACCCTCACATATGACCATCATTAACGCTGTTCACCATGTCTTTCTGGCTCTCCACCCTCTGCGTCCATGGTAGGACAGAACTTCCCGGATAGCTGTGTGGTTGGCTGGGGCCATGTAACCAGTTCCAGCCAATGAGTTGTAAGCAGAAATGACAAGTGTCACTTCTGGGCTGGAATATTTAAATGCCGGAGGAACAAAGTCTTTTCTTTCTCTGCAGCAACACAAAACAAAGACAAACTTGGCAATATTGTAGATCGGTAAGCCATCATGGAAAAAAAAAAGCCAAGAAGAAAAAGAAGGCAAAAGAGAGGGAGAAGGGAGACGCTAGCTGTGTACAGAACATGTGTTGGTCACCAGCCTGGGGCCCTCTCCAGCTGCAGTGAGCGAAGGCCGCCTGCGGACTAGAGATCCAGCTGCGTGAGCATGGGATCAGCTCTCGCTGTGTTTGGCCACTGCAAGCCAGGTACTGTGTGTCTCTGAAGCAGGACCTCGTCTCCCCTGGCCTGCTCAGAAACTGATGCCCCGGTGGCTGTGGCACTTATGCAGGCATGTTTCCATGGACGCCAATGTTGAAAGAAAGGCTCAAAAAGTCCATGGTCAAGAAAACATACAGTTTTTTGACTGGTTCATAGGGAAAACATTTGATACATAGATGTTGAATGCCTTAATTAAACAGTTGAGTCAATATTTCTCAAATATATTTGACTGCTAGATTATGTTTGGGATACTTCTCAAAGACATTCAACCTCAGAATTTGATAACTTAAGGAAAAAAATAACAGGCCAGGCTCAGTGGCTCATACCGGTCATCCCAGCACTTTGGGAAGTCAAAGGAGGTTCACATAAGGTCAGGAGTTCAAGACCAGCCTGGGCACCATAGCAAGACCTTTTCTATACAAAAAACAAAAATTAAAAAACTAGCCAGGCATGGTGGCTCATGACTGGAGTCCCAGCTACTCAGGAGGCTAAGGTAGGAGGAACATTTGAGCCCGGGAGTTCAAGGCTGGGGTGAGCTATGATCACGCCACTGCACTCCAGCCTGAGCAACAGAGCCAGGCCTTGTCTCTAAAAAAATTAAATTAAATCAAAAATCCGATGATGTGCGCAAAGCCAAGGAAGAAAGTATGTCCACTAAATTAGCAAATGACGCCAAGTTCTGAAGAATCACGGGCATGAAGGCTTTCAGAGAAGCACGTTTCAGCAGCCTGTCCATCGCCTGAAATCACCGCCACGGGAAGACACTGGCTAGGTTAAGTGAAGGCTGGTCCTTGGCACCACATTTACCTGGACAGGAAGAGAGGGGGAACACCTCTCTAGGAGCAGCTTGTGTTGCCTGCAGGCGGGTAACGGGGTCACTATGAGCCCGAAGGGAGTGCAGGCTGGCAGGAAACACGTTCCCAGATTGCGCTCACAGTTTTCCACCCTCAAACTAGAAAACGTTTCGCACTTGGGAAATAACACCTGCATGTAAGGTATGGAGAATAAACGATGAGCCGAGTACTCGCGAGCCCACCTTCCGCTTAAACAGCAAACCTGTGTCTTCAGAGCCCTCCTCCTGGCTCTCTCGGCCTCCCCCCCACCCCCGGCTCCTCTCCAGAGACAACCACCATCCAGGCTACAGCTCTGAAAGCCAGCTGATTTTCCAGAGGATCAAGGCCCCTGTTCTCTGCCCTCAGAGCACACCTGGTCAGCTGGACAGGGCTCCGAGCGGCACAGCTGAAGACGGGCACGAGGAATGACACCTGCCAGGGCAGGATATTGAAGGAGGTGTTGACCTTACAGAGGGGAAACCGAGTCAGAAAGAGGGGTCCCGCCGGATTCCCATGCTGCAGAAGACAACCCCGGTGGGCTTGCAGCTTCCCGACAGAGAAGACACGCCACCCTGAAGAATCTATTTTATCAAAAGTTTAGGGAAAAAGAACTTCTATATAAACACACATTCCCAAGGGGAACATGAAACTCGCAAGACTGACATAGGGTAAGACAGGGCCCTGGGGACTGGCTGACAAGCGTCTGTGCCTGTCATTGACCCCGGGGAATCCGTCTGCCCTTCTCTGTGGTGAGGGTGGGAACAGAGTCAGTAAACGCCTGGAAAGATGGGTGGCAGGACCAGAATCGTCCGGAAAGCCGTGGAAAGGGGCTGGGTGTGTCCCTTAGCTGCAGTAGAATGAGGGCAGCGGGAAGAAGGTACAAAGAGAGGGATCAGAACTTCATTATAAGGGAAGGCCTTCCTGATTATTAAAGCCACAAGAACAGGACGGGCTGGCAGTTGGTGAGCTCCTCCCGCTGCCGGGGGCATCCCATGATGCATATTCTAGATTCGTTCATTCCCACCCTCTCCCTCCTTCCTTCCTGCCTCTTTTCTTCCTGCCATCGGCCAAGGTCCGTTGTCTGCCAGACACTGGGGTAGGCAGCGTCTTCGGGAGAAAACAGATGTGGCCTCTGACTTCATGTAACTCATGACCCCATGGGCAATACGCACTTAAATCAAACATTCTCTCAAATCAAAAACAATCAGTGTCACAGATGAAATTTGTGCCGTCCTGTGACCTGAGCAGGGAGTCGGAAGCACATCCCTGAGGAAGCGACTGTGGATATCCATGAGCAGAAGTTAGCCACGCAAAGAGGGCAGAAAAAAGCATCACATAGAGAAACCAGCACATGCAAAGGCCCTGTGGCAGCAAGAAGCATAATGTGAGCAAGGACCACAGAGAAGGTGACCAAGCCAGGTCAGGGAGAGCGGTGGGTACAGCATGGGGCCTGGCTGCAGAGGCCAGTGAAAGTGGTTTTCAGTCAGATGGGAGCACAGGGGTGGGGGCATGCAGCCGCGAATCTGTGTTTGGGAAGCATCCTCCTGGCTGCAGAGAAAAGGACAGACCAGAAAGGCGCCCACGTAGGTGACCGCAGGCCAGGCAGGAAGCACCCCTGTGGGCCACCCCGGACGGCAGGGGAGTCGCAGAGTGGAGCTGAGCCCCGGGGAGATAGAGAAAGATCACCCGTGTGGCTGTCCAATTCTCAGAGTTGGGGTTCGAGGACTCTGTTGGTCGGGCTGTGTCTGCCCATGTGGTGTTGTGTTTTGTCTCTAACGACCGCACGTTCCCCTGTGGGCCTCCCTGAGAGGTGGCCTCTGCAGCCCCTCTCCTGCAATCTCAGCTGCTTGAGTTTGTGCAACCAGAGACGCCACGTGACTGCCAAGGCCATGTCACAGAGGCCAGGCGGGTTCCCCTGGTCTCTCGGAGTGCTCACCCTTGGGTTGTCTCCCCCTCTCTCCCGGAGCCCACCTCTCCCAACCCCTGGGGGTAGCCCACACCATGAGGAGGGGCTGTGCCTGGCTACCCCGACCCACACCCTCCGTGAGCAGGCCTCCCTGGCCTCCCAGCCCAGACACCAGACGTGTGAATGAGGACGTCTCCAGATCAGGCCAGGCTCGGTGGCTCACTCTTGTAATCCCAGCATTTGGGGAGGTTGAGGCAAGAGGATCATTTGAGGCCAGGAGTTTGAGGCCAGCCTGTGCAACATAGCGAGGCCCCATCTAGACAAAAAAAATTGTTTTAATTACCTGGGTGTGGTGGTGCTTGCTACGACACTAGTCCCGGTAATTTGGGAGGCTGAAGGGGGAGGATCACTTGAGCCCTGGAGTTTAAGGCTGTGGCGAGCTATGATGGCACCACTACAATCCAGCCTGGGTGCAAAGTGAGACCCTGTCTCTAAACAAAACAAAACAAGCCTCCAGATCATTCTGGCCTCAACCACTGCTCAGCTCAGCGGTCTGAGTCTTCCCAATGGAGCCCCAGATACCACAAGGCAGGGACAAGCCGTTCCCACCGTGGACTGCCTGAGTCCCCAAAGCCACACACATGATACAACGGAGGCTTGTTTGACAGCCCCAGCGAGTGGTTTGCTGTGCAGCCATAATTACGGAATGGCAGAGGTGGGCGTGTCCCCACTCTGAGATGTGCATCCCCCTAGCTTTCATAATATCCTCAACAGGATTCGGAAACCCAAACCCAGTTTGGAACCCTCCATCTCAGTGAAAAATAATCCTCTTTATACACAAGGTTTTAGAATCACGTCTATGCCCATTAAGTGGAGCATCTGTCTTCATTACAGTGGCGCCAAAGAGAGAGCGAGAAGGAAAGATGAACTCCAGGGAGGGAGGGAGAGACGGAGCGTGTCTATTCAGAAGGGAAGGAATTAGGAGGTGGCAAAGCCGAACTCCAGAGAGCTCAGAACACACCAGAAGGCGGGCCATGAAGGGCGGTCCCAAGCAGGCAGTGTGTCCAGCAAACCATCCCATCTCCTCAGGCCCGGCCTCGCCCACAGACTCCTTCTCCCACCCTCGACGCCTTGGGGAAGCAGGAGGTCACATCGGGAGATCCCTGGCAGGATGGCCTCTGGGAACTGCCGGCCTCCCTGGGAACCATGAATCTCTTGGAGCGGACAACCAGGAAGAAGCCAGGGCCTGCAGTCTGGAGCCACAACCTGAGTGAGCTCAGAAGTAGACTCTTCCCAGCTGAGCCTCGGATGAGCACATAGCCCCGCCGACGCCATGACTGCAGCCTGGTGACGCCCTGTGGAAACGACCCATGAGCTGTGCCCGACCTCACGACCCATGGGAATTGCAAGGTAATATGTATATGTTGTTGGAAGCCACAGAGTTTGTGGTGGTGTGTCACACAGCATTAGAAAAGGAATACAGATAGGAAGTAGGGAGCTTTGGAAAGTTGTATGGCGAAGCAGGAGTGCACAGGGTGTGACCGTGGGGCCGCATGAAGGATGGTGAGAAGCCGCCGTTCCGACAATCAAAAGGAAGCCAGGTCAGCGTGTGTGTCTGCAATTTTCACAGAGAGTGGGCTGCGAGATGAAAATTCCATCATGGACCTGGGACTTCAGAGGAGGTTATCTAAAGAGAACACAGGGGGAGGCCAAGACAGGAGGATCGCCTGAGCCCGGGGGGTCGAGACCAGCCTGGGCAACTTGGCGAGATCTCGTCTCTACAATTTTAAAAAAATTAGTCAGGCATGGTGGTGCACACCTTGGTTCCAGCTCCGTGGAAGGCTGAAATGGAAGGATCGCCTGAGCCCAGCAGGTGGAGGCTGCGGTGGTCGTGGGCATGCCCCTGCACTCCAGCCTGTGTGACAGTGAGACTCTGACCCTATAAATAAGTAAAATATTTTTTTAAAAGAGAGAGAACACAGGGCCCTGCAGGGATAGAGGCAAAGCCACGGCAGCCACAACACAGGACTATAGCTCTGAAGACCTGTGCCCTCAGGTGCCCATTTTTCTTTTTTTTTTTAATCAGTATTTTTTATTATGATGTTGTGGGGTACAGTTAAGGGTTAGGTATACAAATACGTTTCGTTCAGGCACCTTGTTGATAAGAGGTGTTTCCCCATCCCCAGACAGATGTTTGCTACCGTAAAACCCATCTCCCTCCCCCCCCATAGTTTCCCAGTACCGTCAGTCATTTTCTTATAGTCTTACATTGGATGTTCAAGGTCCACTATATGAGTGAGAACAGGTGATACTCGGATCTTTGTTTCTGTGAGAGGTCACTCAGTATTATAGACTCAAGTTCCACCAGGTTGCTGCGAAATTCATGATTTTGTTCTTTTTTATGGCTGCATAGTATTCCATCG
>NW_007050398.1:414051-444698 GCF_000164805.1 Carlito syrichta | reverse complement strand
GTGTATATGTACCACATTTTTTAATCCAGTCCTCTTTTGATGGGCAGCATGGTTGCTTCCAGGTTCTTGCTATTGTGAACAATGCTGCGAAAGTGTCCGTTTTTCAAGGACCAAAAAAAAAAAAAAATCGTCAAGACAACCATGCAAATTGCTGGATTCTTGTTGTTCTCAGTGAACTCGCACGGACTCACCACCCTCCGCCCTGACCCCACGACTTCTCTCTCTGTGGAATGAGCAACACGGGGTCTTGGCTCACAGGAACGGGCACAGGCACGGGCATCAGAGGCGTCTGGAACGCAGAGCTAAGCCCCTATGTGGGAGGCAAGCTGGGTGTGGGGGTCTCTGCACGAGCCCCGCCTGGCTGCCCTTCTGAATGCTGATAGCGGTTGCCCCTCCAGCGACAAGCCAGCAACCCTTCTGCCGGAACAGTGCTTCCACGAGGGGAACTGGCGGTCCACGAGCTTTGCAGGGCAGCAGCTCCCACGGTCGGAGATGGGAGGTGGCGCCAGGCGAGGGGGCCGAGGGGGCAGAGGAGCAGAGAGGGTTGGCCCCGGGACCAAGAGGCGACCAGCAAGGAGAAGGCTCTCGAGTTGCAAAGGGAAGAGTCGGGACGAGCCTCCCGGGGTTTGAGGACACCCCACCACACCCTGTGCAGGGTATCTCACATGCAGGCCTTTCACGCTGGGTTCGTGCGAGCCAGATTCAGGTAGAACCATGGTTCCCAGAGTTCTGGGAGGGTGTTGGCCACTCCTGCATGAACGTCAGACCTCACAGTATTGGACACGAGTCGACCCAAGCACGGAAACGCACACACAGGTTAAGCGCCACACGCATTTTCAGGCCGGGAAAGTTCTCACAGAGCCCTACAGAGGTAAACTTGGCCTTGAACCAGAAGCATCAGAAAGCCGTTTATGACCATAGGGAAACATAAACAGATTAAGGAAGTGTGTGACCAGGCTTGGGCACGGAGCCCATCACTGACTAATGTTGGAAATCAGTGAGAACTGCCTGCAGGACTCCCCGACGTGGGGCCCGGTGGCCACATCAAGGTCATGGAGACAGAGTGTTCATAGGTCCTCCTAAGACGCTCGGTGCAGCTAGTCCTTCATTCTCAGTCCTCGCGCACGAGCCCGGGACCCACTGCCATGCTCAAGATGCCTGGCCATGGGAGGCAGAAGTGAGCCTCACACGTGCGCCAGCCTCCACACCGTGGTCTCCCACCACGCCCCTCCCCCTGTCCCCAGGGCTGTGCCAGTCCCTGTCATGTGTTTCCACGGCAGATGCCAGAGTCTGCTTCTCCAGGGTGCTTTCCCCACGGGGTCAGGGCCAGCCTGGCCCGCTTCCTGGGTGCCCCAGACTTCCCCTGAAACCAGCTCCCGTGGGCACCCTCCCAGGCAACGAGATCCTTCCTGTGCCTGACGGAGACACGGCGGAGAAGGTCGTCCTGAGGCCTAGGCACGAGTGGGGCTGCATCCCCAGCCACAGCACAGATAAGCCACCCCATCCTGTGCACTGCCCGTGGTCAGGCTCCCCGCACCGCGGCGCTCGGAGAAGAGAGGCCAGACCACTGACAGCTCTGGGGTGAAGTAGAGGCACCCAGGGACTTCACACTCACGAGCACGCCGAACTCCTCCTCCTTCCACGCCAGAGAGAGACTCCGGCAGACTTTCATCAGATCCCCGCCCCCTGCCCCACCCCAGTGCGAACACCTGTGTTCAAAGCCCACCATTCCATGTGCTGACCGAGTAGCCCTGCAGGTTACTCCACCACTCTATGCCCCAACCTCCTCACCGGCGAGGTGGGGACAGGTGCAGTGCCTACCCCTCGAGTCACTGCGGGGATGGAAATGAGCCACTGCCTGGGACATCCTCAGGACAGGGCCTGGCACGCGGCGCTTAACACCAGCTACTATGCTGTTCCCGTGACGGTCCTCATGCATCCAGCCCGGGAGAGGCAGGGATGCACTCAGACTGTCCTCAGAGGCCCGGAGGCAGGGGGAACCTGGCGGTGGTACCGCCTTCTCGCAGATGATCCCTGTCTGACGGGGGAGGGGGCCAGAGCGCAGAGAGGCCATGACTGACTCGGCCAAGGTCATGCCAAAGAGTGACCCTGCAGCCTTGAGCGCCTCAGCCCTGGGACTCCAGACTGGAGGCTGTCTGTACCGCACGGGAAGGATAGCGTGTCTCTATGTCTAGGCGTGGGCGGCCTGGCGGACTGGAGTCACACGGCCGCACCTCTCTTCTGGGCCGGACGATGCCTCTCTCTCCGCAGCGGCTTCCGCAAACATCCCGAGCCCGGCTCCAAATTATTGAGACCTGTGGGGCTCCCCTGGCCAGGAGGTTGAAAGCAAAGGATCTAGAACCTGGCAAGGCTGCCGGGCCCGCCACACGGCCCATCCCCGCCAACCTTCCCCGGAGCCTCTGTGCTGAAGGGCATCAGAACCTTCTGCTTCACACAGTCCTCCTGGGGCTTTTTAAAAGGGAGCACGCAGTTAATGCGATCAAACTGCCACTCCTTGAAGAGATGCCAACAAGCTAGAGGCTCAGCCTACTGCACTGGGCACACGGCGGCCTTCAAAGATCTCTCACAGTCGTTTCTTTTTAAAAAGTTTACTGCTCTCAAATCTTGTGTGGAGCAGGTTTCAGCTGATTCCCTCCCTTCACATTACAACAGGGATACAATTTCACTGTCATCTTTTTTTTTTTTTTGAGTCGTGATCTCCCTCTCTCACCCAGGCTGGCGTGCAGTGCCACGATCACGGCTACCGCAGCCTCGACTTCCTATACTCAGGCGATCCTTTCACCTCAGCCTCCCAAGTAGCTGGGACTGCAGGTACACACCACCATGCCCGGCTGTTTTGTGTTTTTTGTAGGGATAACGGTCTCAGTATGTTATCCCCGCTGGTCTCGAACTCTTGGGCTCAAGCAACCCTCCTGCCTCGGCCTCCCAAAGTGCTGGGATTACAGGGGTGACCCACCGCACCCAGCTGCACTTTCATCTTTTAAAACCTGGGTTTACATGATCATTACAGAAGATATGGGAAAGATGGAAACACATAAGGAAAAAGAAAAAGAAGAATCCGCCCCCTCCCTTGGTCCTGCCCACACACAGTTCCACCACAGGAAGAATTCAGGTTTTGTACCATGGCGAATTGCCCTTCCAGAGTCTGTTCCTGGAAAGGTTTTGGCGTGCTTGCTTCACAGACCTGTGACCGCACAGCATACCCGGCACTGGGCTGCTTTCTCTCTTTTAACATCAAAAACTGTTTTTCCATATTGTATAAGACTGCATATTATTTCCACTGAGATGGGCCATGACAGTTTGTTTAACATCCCCGACAGGTACAACAGCATTTTCAGAATCCCAGCTTCTCATTTTTTCATCGCTTTCTATGCGGCAGGCAGGGCGGCCACTGTGGCCTCTGCTGGAACAGGGCACCCCACCCACGGGGTCACTTCTGGAGAAGAACATCCTCTCAGTCAAGGAAAGCAAGCAATGGGTCTTGGGGGTCCCCCATCCTACTCCCAGAATCTTTCAGACGGGGCCGTTGATAAGTGTAAAGTCAACCACAGGACCATCCTATTGAACAAACTTCCCAATGTTTCATGTCAAAATTTACTATTTTATGTTAATGGCCCAAAGGGGAGTTGAGTCCATTTAAATCCATTCGGCAAGAGACACTTTTGGGATAAAGAAAGTTCCACCCCTTTTAAAGAAAAGCAATAACAAGCTCAGCGAATTGGGCAAAAAGACGACCCTACATCTAGGACTTCACACCACGCTGTCAAGGCACGATGTACACTCTCCCAAGTGACTGTCCCCCTTTATCTTGAGCTTGGTGAGGTTCCCTTCCCTCCCGCCTCTTATGACAGCCGGCTACCTTCCTTGTGGCTCGGTCATCTAGCTGTTGACTCCACAACCGTTTATCAGATGCCCTCTCTAGTGGCTGCTACACCACAGAAGACCCACGAGCCGTGGTCCTCCCCATGAAGGTGGCCATGTCATAGTCCAGCGTGTGGGATCCAGAGCCCAGCTGTGCATATCCAGGCAAGCAACACACCCTCTCTGTGCCTGTGTGCTCCTTTCTAAGACGGAGGTAAATATCTGTCTCACGAGACTATTTCGAGGCTGACACATGTCAATCCAGGTAGTATTTAGAACATGCCTTGGGATGTGGCCAGCAGTTGACACACATTAGCACAACTGTCATCATGACACACAGACGCTAACCAAGAGCTTCTGAGTCCTGTCTCTTTCCTAAGCCATGACAATAACACATTCCCACACACCGGCTCATGTGGTCAGCTGTTTCCACCTTCTCTGGAGCTGTCCATGTTTCGTACAACGAACTCCTTTTCTCCAGTGGGAATTCTCAAGTCCCCGGGCGACTTGTCTGCTTTTTCAGTGTAGGGGAGAACTGCTGAGTCTGCTGCCAATTTCACCCCGAGTCTGCTCATTTCCACATACGAGTATGCGCTTACTCAGTGTGTTGCAACGGGAATGCCTTCCTGTTAAGATTTCTCACAAGCCTAACTACAGCTGAGATGCTGAGAGGACCAGTCAGAGACAGGGTGAGAGGTACACACACACACACACACACACACACACACACACACACACTCTCCCTTCTGAATAGCTTTTATATATTTTTTTAATTCAAAGAATTCTTAGCACTCTCCCAGCACTCATTGGAACAGGAAAAGCTTTGCCTAGAGGAAAATTTATAGCCTGAAATGTTTTCCTTTTCAAATAGAAATATTTTAAAATGAAACTTCATATTATTCATATTTAAAAATTAAAAACAGAACATAAGTCCCTTGAAAGAGGAATAATAAAAACAAAAGCTGAAATGAGTACATTAGAATACAAACAATAGTAGCAAGAATAAATAAATTCAAAAGCTGGTCCTTTGGTCTTTTGGAGGAAACATAAATAGAGCAAAATAGGTCAGTCTTTCAAAGGCCTGACTAAGAAAAAAAGAGAGACCAGAAGTATAAAACGTTAAGAATGAGAAAGGAGACAGTCGTAGACAGAGAATAAATTAAAATAACTCATTAGGAGAGGATTCCATATGAAACACTACGGCCAAAGCTTTGAAAGCCTAGAGAAAATGGACAGTGTTGACAACCAAAATTAGTCCATAAATGAAAAACAGGCTAGTTAACACTGGAAGAAGGAGCCACCCTTGAAAGACCCCCAGGCCAGACACAGCTGAGTTCTGTCCAACTTTCTTAAAAATGGATAATTCTGATGCTACTCAACCAGTTCAGGCCTGAAATATGTGGAAATGTTTGCAGTTCACTTTATGAGACCAGAACTCCCAAATCCAATAACAACATATTAAACACAGAAGATCAATGTATGTAAACAAGTAACATGGGGCAGCCAAGCAAACACGGGGGCAGGGGGCAGGGACGGCAGCAGAGACAGAAACCCACCTGCATGCAGGGATCCCGTGTCTGCAGTGACACAGAAATGATGTGTATATATAATAAATGATTTAACAGTACAGACATTTCAATCAATAAACGATAAAATGCTACAGAGTCCATGACAGTCGACACAGCACATATGCGAGTGTGTGCACAGCACACAGGCACACAAAAGGATCACGTGAGACTCTCACTGCCTCTCTGGACCAAACAGCATGGTCCTCACCAAACCTGGACTCTGCACATTTTCCTGAAGGGCAGCCCTGGCCTCGCCCAGACATGTCAGCACGTGACAGCAGAGAACGCCTCCATCCTGCAACTCCCGGGGTATTCTGGTACGTTGAAGAGTATGTTAAGGGCATCCAGGCAAGCTGGTGGTCTCTACACCCAAGAATAAGCAATGACAGCCACGGCAAAACACCTGTTTCAATAAACAGATTAGTGGGGAGAGGGTTCTGTATCCAGTTTGGGAACTCTCTTATGGGAGCTCCTCAGGGTGTTCAAGTGCACTCAAGACTCTGGAAGAAAGTTCTGCTTAGCCTAGAGCCTCCCTCCCCCCACGCGCTGACCACGGAACTCGCTTCTTTCTCTCTGTTGTGTGACACTGGTTACTATCCCAAGGAGCCACCGCTCTGAGGGACACCGTGAAGGAATCCAGGTTAGATCATTCAGAGTCAAAGTCACTGCCCTTGAGCAATCCCAGACACGGAGGACAAAACCCAAGAGTTGATGGGTGGACGAAATCCGCCGAGGAATCACAAGCCTGTCCTTTGTTGTCCTGTGACTGACAGGCCCTTCGACTGTCTGCTGACTTCCAAGGGGGTATTATCAGGCTTCTCCACGAACCCATCTATCCGCGCAGACCCTGAGTCAGTGCAAGGCGTGCACCAAGAGATTGTACGATTCTGTGACGGATGTACAAGGCCGTCTTGGTTACGCTGATTGGCGCCAACCCCTTTGGGGGCACTCAGCTCATTCAGGGAAGACGATGGTATCAATACTTGACCATTTTGCCCTCTCACCAGACACGCAAAAAAGCTGACAGAGGCTGCAAGACGCTTCATGGGTATGGATGTTCAACTTACAACTTGACACTGAAAACCTGCAAAGACCTATTTTGGAGTCAAAGAAGCAGAATGTGATGCCAATCTTAATAACAAATATCATCATTAATTCCTGATTCATATTCACTGATGCCTGATTAGGCATGAGGCTTACTACAGCAGTCTAACCCCGTCAATGTGAATATCACTATTTCAGGAGTTGTGAATTCAGATTCTTATAAAAAGAAATAACAGCCCAACTTTATTAGGACCGCATAATGATTGCCCCTAAGACTTCAGAAAATGAAAAAAGAAAATATCTATTTTAAGTAAATAATTTGCAAGCCCCTTAGAAGCACCGAAACTCAAAAAGATACCCAATATGTTCACAGCAAGTAAATTTCATTTATAGTCTATCTACGTTTATATATAGGGTCATATTAAAATGGCATTTTTGAGCATTTGCTAATTTAGACATTTCTCTAACTGAAGCTATGTTTTCTCTCACTTAGTACTAAACAGGGAGGTCTAGCGACCGTGCGATGTAAAGTGATTCCATTAACAAAAGCTCTGTGTCTGTATCTCCGGATGCCTTTGCCCAGCTAGTAACCACCACATTATTAGATGAGATTTTTTAGTGTTGGCCACCAATTTTCTCTCATCCTCCAGTCTCCTTTAGGCAAGTCTGTGACTGGCAACGGCATCTCGAGATGTCTGGCCAGGACGAGGGTTGCCCACGGAGAGGGAACAGGACACTTCACCCCGCGGCTTGACCAGCACGGAGACCTTTCTTCCCCAAGAGAAGCCTGGGACAGACACGCCCTGTTTGGTGGAGTCTTGGGGGAGATGCACGTCTGTCTGCCAAAGTGCCACATTTGGTGGAATCTGGGGGGAGATGCCATGTGTGTCTGCCTGAGTGCCACATACGTGCAAGACGAGAGTCCACAGGCAAAGGATCCACCACGTGCACGGAGCTGCCCTCACCCACATACACTCTGCACGCCTGCTGAAGGCCACCACGGCCTAGGCACGGATACCCCGAACATTTTCCACAACTCTGCATTTTCCTACTTGTTTACACATGTGAACGCATGGAGCCTTACAGGAATGCTCTCAGGAAGGTGCTCGTCCTTATCCCATCCCGCAAGCGCAGAGACCACCACAGGCAGGTCCCACATATGACCCACAGCCACATGGCTTGCAAGTAGCCCCGGGAGTCTGGGCCAGACCCCACGCTCCCAGCCTCGAGGGTCGCCTGCCTCGCTCCAGAGCAGTACGTGCGACCCAGTGCCTTGCCCAGGGGCTGAACGTTCTGGGAGGACTTGAAAAAGGTCTGTGTTTTAGAGGCGTCGCTTTTCTTCTCTTTTCTTTTCTTTTTTTGAGTTGGAGTCTCACTCTGTAACCCAGACTGGAGTGCAGTGGCCGCTCCCGGCCACCGCAGCCTCAACCTGCTGGGCTCCTGCGACCCTTCCGCCTCAGCCTTCCAAGTAGCTGGAACTACAGGTGTGCGCTACCACGCCTGGCTAATTTTTGATTTATTGTAGAGATGAGGTCTTGCCAAGTTGCCCAGGTGGGTCTCGAATCCGCGGGCTCAGGCAATCCACTCACCTCAGCCTCCCAAAGCACGGGATTACAGGTTGAGCCACCAAGCCTGGCTGGTGTCGCTTTTCAAAAACAAGTCACGACCCACAAGGTTTCCAAATGCCAGTTCGATCTCCAATACTTGATGCAAAATTTTCACGCGACCAAGACAAAATAAAACCAAAGCTAACTAACTGTAATTGTGTATGTGTGTGTGTGTGTGTGTGTGTGTGTGTGTGTGTGAGAGAGTGTCCTCCAGCTGCTTTTTTGTGGTCTAACAGAACATCTTCCACTTTTGTGTCAACATTTCTTTTCTTCTCTGAACAATAATGGTAGCCTGTGTAGCAGCTACTGTTTTGTTTCTGCCCTTACTTGGGAAAATTAAAAGTTAGCAAATCTAGACAGGGCTTCCATCATGGATCATTTTGTTGGCCCATGAACACACCGAGTCTGAAAATCCAGGATCCATCTTTTTTGAAGACATTTTGCTAGGTGAAATAAACCAGACACAGAAAGGCATGGCATCACATAAATGCGGAATCTAAAACCATCGAACTCAACGGAAGCAGAGAGTATATGGTGGCTGCCGGGGGCTGCGGGGAAGGAAATGGGGAGGTGTTGGTCAAAGGGTCCCACGTGTCAATTACACAAAATAAGTAACATACTGCACACCCAGGGCCTGGGGCCCACAGTCCTGTGTTGCAGACCCAAACATCTGTAGGACAGAGTTTATGCTAAGTGCTTGAACCACAAAAGGAGAAACTGGGTGGGAGGGCATTGGGGTATGATGGGTGGGTCAGGGCATGGTGTGGTGACAGTGGGTGGCCTCACAGCGACACCTGTGTGTCCAGTCACATCAAGGGGTATATGTGAAACAGCTATAGTTTTTTGTATGACAAATATCGCTCAATAAACGGGTTTTAAAAAAAGACGATGACCTGACACTTCCTCTGGCAGGTAAGTACCCCTGAGAACGCACTTCATATCTCTCGCCCTGGGGTAGAGGAGGCAGGAGAAAATGGGAGGATGGCCTCCCATCAGATCATTCTGATACTCAGGGTTGTGATGGGCCAGTTGGGACCAACCATAAGTGGAGGCTTTTTTTTTTTGAGTTGGTGTCTCACTCTGTTGCCCAGGCTGGAGTGCAGTAGCACAATCACAGCTGACTGATGCCTCAACCTCCTGGGCTCAGGTGATCCTTCTGCCTCAGCCTCCCTAGTAGCTGGGACTTCAGGCATATACCACCACACCTGGCTGATTTTTAAGTTTTTTGTAGAGACTGGGTATCACTATGGCCCAAGCTGGGCTCAAGCAATCCTCCCGCCTCAGCCTCCCAGAGTGCTAGGGTTAGAGGCATGAGCCCCCACCCCGCACCTGGAGGTTTTGACTTTTTTTTTATGAGTTGGAGTTGCCCAGGTTGGAGTGCAGTGGCACGCTCACAGCCACCCCAGCATCAACCTGCTGGGCTCCAGTGATCCTTCTGCCTCAGCCTTCAAAATAGCTGGAACTACAGGCACATGCCACCGTGCCCAGATCATTTCTTTTTTATTTATTGTAGCGATGAGGTCTTACCAAGTTGCACAGACTGGTCTCAAACCCGTGGGCTCAGGCAATCCTCTCACCTCAGTCTCCCAAAGTGCCGGGATTGCAGGCTTGAGTCACTGAACCTGGCCGGTTTTTAACAGATGGAAAGCTCTCTCTCCTCCTCCGACGGTCCCTAAAGACAGAACGAGTCTCCTGCGGTCGGGAATTTATTCAGCGTGTGATTTTCCACACCTCTTATTCCAGAATCATCACACACACAGCTTCTTGAAGCTCAAACACAGACTATTACTCTCAAGATAAATAACACACAAGTCTATCTTCTACCCTGAAGTAATTGTTAACACTATTATTTTCACAGTAAATAATCGTTAGGACCATTTACCGGTGAAATAGTGGCGTGTTTTGTTGACTTCTTGCAAATACCAAGAGAAATTGAATGCTCCTTGTGGCACACTGGTTGGGCTGTTAATTACTTGTAACTGAGCCTGAAATCCTGGCTCTTCACAAAAATAAAGATAATTAGTGACAAACATATGTCACTGCAGCATATAGAAATCAACGTTTCTATCCCAGACTCTTCTTTAAAGTCTTCTCTCTCCAAAAAAACTGAATTGAAATGTTGAATAATTTAACCCTAAACTTATTTCAGCAGGGTGAATCTGTTGGCTAAGTTGCTTGCGTGGTAGTGATAGACATGTCTTTCTCAGAATTCCAATCACTTCACTGGTTCCTTTTCATGCCAATCTACATCAGACAGTTCCCATTTTCAAAACACCCCATCCATTTCAGATCAGATTCCCCAAGAAAATGTGCTGCACGCGTGAAAATAAGTCAACGTTACACATCCAAGATCCAAAAACTCAAAATCCAAAATGCTCCAAAGTATGGCACTCTTTGGGTGTCGATATGGCGCCCAAAGGAAATGCTTGCTGGAGTCTTTCCGACTTCAGAGTTTCGGATTTGGGATGCTCAACCAGTCATGCAAATATTTCCAAATCTGAAAACACCCGAAATCCGAAACATTTCTGGTCCCAAGCATGTAGGACAATGTGACTTAAATCAACCTGTAATTTAAATCAGTGCCAGAAAAACAGTTGGGGATAAAGATCATGTGATAGCTGTGATTGCAACTTTAGAGCATTTTAATAGTGCGGGATAATGAAACAGACTTCACAGTATCAAAGCAAGCAGAAAACAAGAGAATAACTTGATTCTGTGAACCACAAAATCAGAGATCGTCCCGGCTCCTGGGCTTACAGCCACTCCCCGTGGGACAAGCCAGAGCCAGTTCCAATTGAAAAGCAGCAAGGGAACAGATCAACACAAAGCCATCTCCAGGATGCGGCCGTCTCTGCTGCGCTCTTATCTGTCTCCGTGAACCAAAAGACGAGGTTCATGTATGCTACTGCAGGGGTCCCCAAACCCTGGGCCATAGACTAGTAGCGGCCCGCAGCCTATGAAGAACTGGGGCTGCATCGCAAATGCTGAGCATTGGGTGAATGAAGCTTTATCTGTATTCATGGCCGCTCCCATTGCCTGCATGACTGCCAGAGCTCTACCTCCTGTCAGATCAGCCCTGGAAAGCCTGCTTCCATTCCAGCATCCCGTCCTTGGGAAGTGGGGTTTTCTGCTGTGACAGCCAACAAAACGAGATTATGGGATAGACTGGACATAGCCACACACTTCAGCAGCCACCGTCTCCCATCGACCCCCCGAGGGGACCGTCTAGCTGCAGGAAAGCAAGCTCAGGGCTGCCATTGGTCCCGCATTATGGGAGCTTGTATAATTACCTCATTAGATATTACAGTGTAATAATAATAGAAACAAAGTGCACAATAAAGGAATGTGCTTGAATCATCCTGAAACCATCCCACCGCATCCCCTTTACCCTGTCCGTGGAAAAACTGTCATCCACAAAGCCAGTTCCTGAGGCCAAAAAGGTTGGGGACCACTGTACTTCAGGATCAAACTCAGAGGAACAGTGGACACACCACATGGGCCGGGACTCTGGGTTCTGGGGTGGGTCCCTGCCTGTTCCCTTTTGGATGTGAAGCAGACTCCTTGCCTGACAGCCTCAGTCCCCATAGGTGACACGAGAGGGTGAAATTCAACCTTCCAGAAGAGGCTGTCAAGCTGCGGCATCATGTAAATGGATAAATCACTTGTAACACAGTTTTACCCCAAGGCAGAGACCAGTCTCGCCCACCAAAGATCTCCCTTCGAGATGTTGTGGAAGTCCCCCCCGCTTTTTTTTTGAGTTGGAGTCTCACTCTTGTACCCAGGCTAGAGTGCGATGGCATGCTCACAGTCACTACAGCCTGGGCTTAGGCAATGCTTCTGCCTCAGCCTTCCAAGTAGCCGGAACTACAGGCATGCATCACTTTGCCCAGCCAATTTTTTTATTCATGGTAGAGATGATGTCTCGCCTAGTTACCCAGGCTGGTCTCGAACCCATGGGCTCAGACAATCCTCTTGCCTCAGCCTCCCAAAGTGCTGGGATTGCAGGCGTGAGCCACCGCGCCCAGCCAGAAGGCACACTTTCAAAGGTGAAATAACGTTTGCTGTTGCCCGCCGCCCACGGTCGCAAGGCAAGACGGGCTGGCTCTGGGGGGCTCAGACAAACAGGCAAACCCACATCTCAGCTGAAGCAGGTGTCCAGTCACGGGGACAAAAGGCCAAGGCCCTCAGGGCTTGGTGGTGCTTTTTTCAAAGAATGAATAATTAGGAAGAAAGGGCAGAAGAGGGAATGTGTTTTTCCTTGGCAACTTGGAGAACTGGGAGCAACAGTGTTGCATCTCCCATCACTGTTGGGGAGGCAGAGGAGGAAGTTCTGGTAGACAGCTGGGCCTCACGTCCTGCGCAGAGACAGCCAGCATAGCTGGTCCCATCTCAAGAGTCACCGCCAGTCAGCTGGTGGTGGCTGCCTGGGCTGCCGTGTGGGGAGCAGCTAGCAATGTCTGCGGTGGGTGGCACAGGCGCACGAGTGGGCAGGTACCTGGCATCTCCACACAGAGGTGGTCTCTGAACTTCTTCCCGCATCTGGACCAGCTTCACTCACATTCAGAAGAGGAAGCAGGGCCCACGGTGGCTCCGTGACTTGCCCGGGTTCAGCTCCAGAACCAGAGGCTGGTCCCGCCTCCTTGTGACAGTGTCCTTCCCCTCTTCGCCACGGACACGTCGTGTCACTTTCCTGAAGCATGACGCGAGATGCAGGAAATGAAACGAAGTGAGATGCAAGGGAGGAGGCCGAAGACCGATGGAGGAACCAGATAAAAACAAGGAAAGACGGCAGGAGGCAGACTTCCACCCCGGCTGCCGCTGCCACGTAAAAAAGCCATCTCCTCCCTGGTGAATCAGAGGTGCTGCTGACTGCCAGCGACGGTTCCCCCTCGCCACACACCTGGGAACCCACTTGCATCACCTCTCCTGTCCCAGAGACCTGCGCTCACAGCCCTGGTTGAGAAGATGGGGCCGTGGAGGCCACTCGTGGCTGTGGCTTCCTGGTCACATGCACTTGGATCAGGAATAGATAACAGGCCCACACAGGACGAGCTGGACGTCTCCCCACAAATTTGAACCTGGCAGCTGAAGACATTTGTCATTCAGCACTAGGGGCTTGGCTAGGGGAGGGATATAAAACAGGAAGCCATGCTGGGCCCACAGAGATCCCCCGTCAAGGTGGTCTCCCTCCTCCCTTCCTAGCAGGGATGAGACGTGGGATGCCGCTCTCCACACCAAGACAGAGAACACGGTGTGAAGAGAATGAGGTGGATGCTGGGGGCAACGGGGCAGGGCACCACGTGACCTCAAGGAGAGGAAGTGGAGAGCTGGGCTGCCCACTTTCTTGTGCCAGCAGCCTCCGCTGGGCTCCACGCCACTGGCTTCCGTGGATCAGACAGGTTCTGTTTGTTGCAAGTATACACAGTACCCTCTTAGGTCAGCTGAAAAGCAGTGAGTTTCCACTTCCTATGGCAGGGGTTTAATGTCCTCAGAAAGTCTAAATTATTATTATTATTTTTTTAGTCGAAGTCATGCTTTGTCACGCAGGCCTGAGCTCACTACAGCCTCAACCTCCAGGGCTCAGGTGATCCTTCTGCCTCAGCCCCTAAGGAAGCTGGGACTACAGGCGTGGGCCACCATGCCCGGCTAACTTTTAAAATTGTTTGTAAAGACAAGGCCTTGCTACGTTGCCCAGGTTGGTCTCGATCTCCTGGGTTCAAGCAATCCTCACGCCTCAGCCTCTCAAAGTACTGGGATGACAGGCATAGAAGGTCCACCGAGCCTGGCCTAGAAGGTCCAAGTTAATATGCACGACTTTTCAATAAAAAATGTCGCCTTTTCTGCCCACGTAAGCATTATGGCAGTAAACCAAATCAAGCAAGAGAACAGCGGCTTCACATCCATTTTGATGACTTAGCTTCATAAACAAGCGTGAGACGGGTTTGTGTTATGACCACGCATCACATTTTATGCACAGCAACCCCAGGACCGGGGCCAAGCCCTGAAGACGTGATACCCAATTGCTCTTCACAAGTCGCTGACGACCCCAGATGGCGCCGCCTTTAAAATCGACTGCAGGAAACATCAGTGTCTGTCTCCGGAGTGTGATCTGAGGCTGCAAGATCGGCTGGATGGCGTTTGAAGAGTTCATAAAACTGTGATTAAATCAAGACACCAGGAAGCACTCAGCAAAGCTGTGGAAAGAGGGCTCCGTGGCCTCTTTGAATGAAAGCAAAACGGTATGAAGCCGGGAGACATGAGCTCTTTAAAACACAAAGAACCTTTGGAGGGATGAGATTTTAAGGGAGCCTTCTAAATCCAGCACAGAAAATGAGAACGTTCAGGGGAAGCAGGGACACGTGACAACACACAGGTCACCTGGCCCTGCACGGGGAGGGAGGCCAATGGGAGGCCCAAGCCAGCTGGGCATGGTAGCACACGCCTGTAGTTCTGGCTAATTGGAAAGCTGAGGTGGAAAGATCACCTGAGCCCAGCAAGTCAAGGCTGCCGTGGCCATGAGTGCATCACTGCACTCCAGCCTGGGCCACAGAGTGAGACTCCAACTAAAAAAAAAAATTTAGACCCGGTGAGGTGGCTCATGCCTGTAATCCCAGCCATTTGGGAGGTGGAGGCGAGAGTATTGCCTGAGCTTACGGGTTCAAGACTAGCCTGAGCAACATGGCAAGACCTCATCTCTACAATAAATCAAAAAACTAGCCGAGCATGGTGGCACAGGCCTGTGGTTCCAGCTACTTGGAAGGCTGAGGTGGAAGGATCTCTGGAGTGAAGCAGGTCAAGGCTAAGGTGGCCATGAGTGTGCCTCTGTACTCCAGCCTGGGTGGCAAGAGTGAGACTCTGACTCAAAAAAAAAAGGAGACCCAAGTCTCCCCCGCATGCAGCCTGCTTGTGTGCTGAAGTCTCACTTGTCCCTCCCATCTCCATAATAAAGTAAACTTTAATTTAAAAAAGAATATTCATGTGGCAAAAAAATTGGTAACAACCTAAATATTCATACAAGGGGATGGTCAATAAATGTTACTTTCTTCCATGAAAATAAAAAGAGGACGTGGAGGAAAACCCTGGTGAGATGTGGCCAAGCCAGCACGGGTCGGCATAGACCTGGACAAAGAATGTGGCTGGCAAAGGGTTGACCAGGCGAGGGCTTCCACCCCAAGTTCTGGGAAATGATTTCTCCAGAACGCACTTCTCGCGGTTTCGGAGTTGACGCCGCGTAAGACTCCACTCTGACTTTGCTGCGTTCATTCTTCCTCCAGTGCATCCCAAACCACGCGTAATGTGTCATCTAGGTGGGACAAGTCTCAGGGGGTCCTCTAAGCTGTCCACCTTCAGGTCGGCCAGATGCCCCAGAGAGGAACGCAGACAGAGAGGAGGATGGTGCGGCTCCCATGGCAGCACACCGTCCCCTATAAGCGGGGCGCCCTCGTCACCGGGCAGAGAGGGTTGACGCATCCTCTCCCTGGCCACTCACGTCCTTGGACACCTGCTCCTCCAGGCTCCTGGATGCTGGTAGGAGACAGAGAACCCGGGACAGTCGGTGCAGAATGAGTTGTGAGTCTCAAACCGCAGAGGGGCTTCTACCAGGAGGCAGCGAGCAAGTGGTTACCACTGTGTCTGCTGGCCTCTGAGGGTTCTGTAGAAGACGCCAGCCGGGTGTCTGTCCAGGGCACGGCCCCTTCTCCAGCAAGTGCAATGTCATGCAGACAGAAAGCTCCTTCACCACCCCCATGGCTGACTGGCCCAGGAGAGGACACCTGCCCCGGGGACGCTGGTCCCTCCCCGGTCTCACAGTAGCCAAGGTGTCTCTGGGCCGCAGGGAGCTCCTGTTAGTTGTGTGGGGCCAGCGTGCTCCTGGCGCCATTTGCAGCAAGGACCCAAAGAAAGTCTTCAGATACGCACAAAGGAGAGGACCCGAGTAAAGTGAAAACCAGAGAACTTGAGGCAAGATGGAGCAGAGGTGGGGAGAGAGCCAGGGACAGAAGGGAAGCAGAAGTGACCGACCCCGGGTCAGATGGCTCTCCTCCCACCAGGCCCAGCTGCACTGTCTCTTCTGGGACTCTGTGACCTACCCTGCCGCCCTCCTGTAAAATCCTATCTCTGGGCCAGGAACGGTGGCTCACACCTGAAATCCCAGCGCTCTGGGAGGATTGCTGGAGCCCAGGAGTTTGAGACCAACCTGGGCAACTTGGCGAAACCACAAGAAGTATGTTCTGGAGAAATCATTTCCCAGAACTTGGGGCGGAAGCCCTCGCCTGGTCAACCCCTTGCCAGCCACATTCTTTGTCCAGGTCTACGCCGACCCGTGCTGGCTTGGCCACATCTCACCAGGGTTTTCCTCCACGTCCTCTTTTTATTTTCATGGAAGAAAGTAACATTTATTGACCATCTCCTTGTATGAATATTTAGGTTGTTACCAATTTTTTTGCCACATGAATATTCTTTTTTAAATTAAAGTTTACTTTATTATGGAGATGGGAGGGACAAGTGAGACTTCAGCACACAAGTTGCCCAGGTTGGTCTCAAACACCTCATCTCTACCCCCAATTTTTTTTTTAAGTAACCAAGTGTGCATCCTGTAGTCCCAGCTACTCGGGAGGCTGATGCAGGAGGATCACTTGAGCCCAGGAGTTGGAGGCTGAAGTGAGCCATGATCATACCACTGCACTCCAGCCTAGGCAACAGAGTAAGGCCATCTCTGGTTCACTGTAGAAATGCCTGAGCAACCAGAGCCCTGCAGAGAACACTGACCGTCCACACCATCACCACCCGCGCCCCAGTGAGGAAAACACCCGTTCCCCATGACAAGACTCGACACTCTACCACCGAGTCTCTCTTGAGTTGGAAAAGTTGTGTCTTCTTTTCCTTCTGCCCGTTTTTGTAGTTTATTTGGGAACATCTCAGCACAGGCCACACGCCCCGTAACACCTGAAGTCAGCTTTCTCTTGATGAGATTCTACTGAAAACGCAGAGCCTTCACAGAAATTTTCCCACTGACACTCCTGACCACAGTGTGGGTGGCTGAGGTGGAAAGATCCCCTGAGCCCAACAGGTCGAGACTGCAGTGGCCATGAGCATGCTGCTGTGCTCCAGCCTGGGAGACAGAGTGAGACTCCAACTCAAAAAACACAAACACTCCTGGGCTCAAGGGCTCCTCCCACTTCAGCCTCCCAAGGTGCTGGGATGACAGGCGTAGGCGACCGCACCCAGCCCACACAAGATTCTGGCTTAGAGCAAAGTCAACAGGGAAAGACAGGTGCAGCCCGCCCGCGTGCTGCCATGGCCCGTGGCTGCCAGCACCACGCTTGGGGTGCCAGCCTTGAGGCTGGGCGGAGGTAGCAGCTCCCTGGGAGTCCGGGTCTTCAAGACAGCGTTGACAGCTGTTCCCGGAAGTTCTGTTCTTCAGCCCTCCCAAGGATTCTATAAGCAAATCCAGTACCGTCACGGACACAAAATCCTGTCTCGGCATAAACCCGCTGCGGTAGGTTCTGCCATCTTCAGCTGAACCCTCTCTGCCCCCTACCCCGCCCCTGGCAGAGTCACGTAGCCGTGCGAGGGCATTTGCCTTTGACTGGCCCCAGCCTGGGGGAACACGAGAAGGGGGATGGGCAGCTGAGTCCTCCCTCTGCCACGGATTTCACACTCAGAACTTTGTGCTCAAAGCCCCTTGAAAAGTGGGACGAGTGTCTCCACTTCCCAAACTGGGCGGTACATCTGGTAGATCACTGCCGGGGTCAGGTGAGTCCAAACCATCCCCACCCATGCAGCTCACCATCTACACTGGCCAGGCAGTGAGGCTGACCTCCCCGACGGGACCCTCTCATTCCACTGTCCTCACCCACACGGCTCTGCTCGTCCTCAACAAACTTTTGGCCAGGATGATACAAGTTGCAAACAACTTTATCATTCATTTCAAGAACTTCTCAAAGAGCAGTCTAAAATGGCTTGATGTTTCGATTATCTCGCCAAACCAAGACTCCGAAACACTCCGACCCTGTGGGCCCACTGGCCCTAAACCATCATGTCCTGCTCCGTGGCCAGCCCGCATCAAGACCCCGCGGGATCTCGCAAACACCCCACTGGACACCCCTCCCCCTGAGCCACTAAGACTCCATCACAGCGGTGCTCACCCTGACCTCGGCCAGCAATGAGTCAGCCCTGTCCTAGCACCAGGGACTTTGGTGGCATCTCAGGGAGTCATCATTCAATGAGGCCCAGGTCTCCCTGGCTCCTTCCACACCATCTTGCTGTCTCCCCACTAAGGCAGCGCAATTGGGTACTTTTGGGAGTCTGTACAGAGAGAAATGAGCAGGCCAGCCTGGGCAGCATAGAGAGACCCCCATCTCTACAAAATATAAAACAGTTAGCCAGGTGTGGTGGTTCACCTGTTGTCCCAGCACTTTGGGAGGCTGATTCGCTTGAGTCCAGGAGTTCAAGACCATCCTGGACAACATCATGAGACCTTGTCTCTACAAAAAATAAAAAAAAATTAGCCAGGCGTGGTGGCACACGCATAGTCCCAGTTACTTGGGAGGCTGAGGCGGAAGGATCGCCTGAGCCAGGAGGTCGAGGCTGCCATGAGCTGTGATCATTGTGATGGTGCCGCTGCACTCCAGCCTGGGAAACAGAGTGAGGCTCTGCCTCAAAAAATAAATAAATACATAAATAACAGAACTCACCAGGTCGTGAGTTGAAATAAAATAGCATGTCCTGTGATGTACACCGTTCACCTGAACACATGGTAAGCACTCAATAAGTATAAGCTACTATTATCGTGGATAGAATATAAGAATCTTGCACTTTGCTGCTGACATATGTTGTAGTCCTGGGGTCCTGTTCCCAGGGGCCGAAAGTCTGACCATAAAGACCAACCCAAAGACGTAGCTGCAGGGGTAAGGAGGAAGGCAGAGGCTCCCTCTCGCCCATCCTTCCAGACATTGCTGCGTCAACCTCCCAGGCAGCACAGATGGTGAAAGAAAGAAGCGGGCCGGGGGCTTTGCTCAGACCGGGAAGAACAGGAGGATGGACATATGGTGAAGCTCAGGGGACAAGAGAAGATAGGGGAGCGGGGTGGGGCTGGCAGAAGGGGACCACCTGGATTTCTAACACAAAGACTTCACAGGTGACCTGGACTCCGCTCTCCATCACGGGTGGGGACGTCCCATCGGTAGGAAAGGAGGGAAAGGTCCCCAGCAGCAAAACGTTGAGCTGCTCGGTGAGGAGATGGAGACAAGGGCCCCCCTGCTGCAAAGCGTTCGGCCATCCGACCAGAAGCACAGACGAGAGCCTTTGCTGGAGGGGTTGGAACATTCGCAGGTGCTAAGGTTCCCCCCCATAAGAGTCGTGGCACGGCAGTTAGCAGTAAGTAAAGTGTCCCCGAGGGCAGCACAGAGATGCCAGGATGTGTAACAAGAGGAAACATCCCACCTTCGGGGCACTGTGGCAGGAACCTAGAGCCCCCACCTACACGTGTGTGACTTAGGGCAACTTGCCTTACCTCTCTGCGCCTTGGTGTGAACATCTGCGATGATCCCTGTGTGACAGGCTTGCTGTTAGGATTAAAGGAAGTAACACAGGTGGCATGACCCACTCTGGCCGCCGCCAACAGTAAATGATGGTGGGAATGACAGCAGATGGTGTCAGGCTCTTGGATTGGAAAGGGAAAATGTATGTAATCAGGAAGATTGCAAATAGCAGGTCTTCAGGTAGTGTCAACAGCAACACTCTGGGAATGCTGTCAGAGCTGAACAATGACTGAGGGGGACTCTGCGGACGGTTCCTGCACACATTAGAAACGTTGAAACAGTGAACCAAGACCAGTCAGAGCACGTGAGCAGCTCCAGGTGACATTCACAGAGCCGAGAGGTGAGAAAAGTTTGGCACAAACACCGAACCCATCATCGAAACCCAACCCACCTAAGGTCTGCCATGCTTCAAGTTGTCAACTGACATTTTGGAAGCCAAGCAAGAGGAATCCCTAGGAAAAGAGACTTTCAGAAATAAAAGTTACAGATACAATCAGACAGACTGTATGTGATGTAATGGGAATATCACTGAAGGTGCAGGTTGCCAGTAACATTTTGGTAAACAAAGTCATAGGGTCAATGCACTCATGCACTTACTTAAAAGAACGTTGATATAAATTCCTTTGTAGAATGAACAGGAAGAAGAACCACTCTGACCATAAGCAAACAAAACTGCTGAACATATGAATATCCTACAACCCTGTATTCACCCCTAGCAATATGCCCAACAATAGTACACACACAGTAGAAATGACCTCACTTGTTCACCAAGACATGTACTAGAATGATGATTAGCGGCAAAGTGCATAACAGCTAAAGGGAAGCCAGCCAGATGCTCATTGCCAGTCGAGCGGATTAACACACTAACAAGATGGGATATTACATAGCAATGAAGATGGGCGAAACACAAATACACACACCAGCATGGACGAATCCCCCAAACACAGTGTTGAGCAAGAAAAGCCAGACACGAGAGGGTGTGCTCTGTAATTCCATTTCTACCAATTTCGGGACATTTAAAACGTATCTGGTGAGATGAGGTGGTGATTAGGAAATGGGGATCCCACAAGACTGTTTCCCAAGACAAGTTACGAGGTCACAATGTGGTTATAAGATGTGGTGGGAAGACCAGCCACAGCCAGCCGAGAGCAGCTAAGACCAAGATGGCCTTGAAAGCGCCCTCTGTGTGCCCTTTCTGCTCATTATACACTAATTATACTACCTTAGCATGCTTACAAATGCCATGACAGTTTACAGTTACCATGGCAACTCCTGGAAGTCACCCTATATGGTTTAAAAAGGAGAGGAACCTTCGATTCTGGGACCTCCCCGTCCCTTTCCCAAGAAAACCCATGAAAAAGCCACCCCATGCGTAGCATATAACCAAGAAAGAGCTGTGAAAATAAAGCCCAGGAGGCATGGCTGTTGTTCTTCCTACAGACCAGGCCAGGCCACTCTGCCTGTGGAGCGGCTGCTCTCAGTCATTTCAATCAACCTTGTTTTCATTTTCCAGCCAAAGCTCCCATGAGGCATGTGGACTGCTCCACCCATGGACCAGCCATCTTTCTGTGTCTCTGTTTCTTTAATAAGTGTTCTGTTTATCTCCTGCTTTCAACTTGGGCTTGAACTTTTTCCTGCATGAAGCCAAGAACCCACTGGCCTCCCAGGCCAAGCCTCAATCCTGGGTTTTGCCGGCTGGCATCCACTGGAAGGCGGCAGGAGGGGGTTTCAGGTAGACTAGTAATGTCCTGCTTCTTGATCCGGTGCCAATTACACAGATGTGTTCTCTTGTGAAAACCCACCACATTGTACACTTAGGGTGTGTGCACTTTTCTGTGGTATGTGGTATACTTCATACAAAGTTTGTCTCACAGAAGAAGAGACCACATAGCCTTTAGTATTGATAGATGCTGCACTGGGACACTCACCTGCATAATCCCATTTGACCTCGACAGACACCATACAAGGCTACCATCTCCATTTTAAGACACAAGGTGACCAAGGCTGAAGACTGTGTTACCTTCCCAATGGCACACAGTTCACAGGCAGCAGATGCAGGATCTGAACCCTGGTCTCCCAGTCTTAGAAGCCAATGGTCTTGCCATTAGAAAATGTTGTAGTCCAGGAAGCCTCTTTAGGTCCTAAAGACAATTGTTTCTTTGCCGTGTCTGCATGTGGTATCTGTTAGATTTCTTCAGCTCTTAAAGTGTTCCCACGAGAGGTCACTTTTTGTTCAATATTTTGAATCAAACGCTAAAATTCCAGGACAAATGGCACCCAAGGAAATAAGCTCCAAAGTCAGCTTGGGAACCGGAAGAGGGACGCTTCAGACTGTGCCTGAGGACAAGTCGGTGAGGATTCAGTGCAGATTTCATCACCCAGAGTAGCGCCTTTGGGACGCAACTGGACTTCTCACCCAGCCAAGGATGTCTGCAGACAGAGCTCCCTTCCTGACCAGATTAGCTGAACCCAGTGGGATCAAGGTGGCAGCTCACTGGGCCACTGAAGAGCCCAACCTCTTAAACGTCTCGGTTCCATGCTGAATGGCACTCCCACCAGCGCTGTGACAGTGGACAATCAACACAGTGATGACCAGAAGAAACCGTAAAAGAACAAAAGGCGGGGGATACTGGGTCCCAACAAGTCCACTGCCCATTCCTGGAAAAGACATGATTATTCTTCTCTTGCCTCTAACGCCTAACCCCCTCATTAAAGAACCCTAAATATTAACCCTCCTCCTCCCCCTCTCCCCCGTGAGCACCTGACTTTTCAGCTACGTTCCCGCTTCTCCATTCTACGGCCGGAGGATGAAAGTAGCAGGATCGCCAGCACAACAGAGGGAAAGCAAAATTGGGCTCATGAGAACCAGACAGCCGGCTGGCAACGGCCCAGGGCACAGCCCCGTGCACCCCAGCAGCCCCTCTGACCCTGGAATCCTCGCCTGCATGCTCCAGTTCATTCCTGCCCTCTCCTCCCGAAGGAAGTCCGAGTGTCTGACTCCAACATATAGCTCTCCAACAGATTATGGCAGGGCCGTCACGGGGGCAGCAGGCAGACGTGACCTTGCACAACTGTCTGGTGGGAACGGCAAGCCCGGAAGAGCAGGGACAGTGACGTTTCAGCACCGCGGACAGCGGCGCGTGGACGGGAAGGCATGCTGTGTGTCTGTTTCTGTTGGAAATTCATCTCTGCGATAAAAGGACCTTTATTAAGACTCCAGGCTCTTGTGAATGCCATCATTATCCTCACCCCAGTAAGTCTACAGCAATGCAGCCAGGCCTCCTTTCTGGGCCTCCCAGGGATCCAGGAGGGATTGAGTCCAACAGCTTTGAAAGTCTGAAAACACCTGGCCTCATCTACACAACATTCTCCTTCCTTCCTCCCCCTCCTCTCTCCTTCTCCTCCTCACACCTGACTTGCCCTTGGCCTGGTTGACACCATCCATTGGGGCCGTGCCCTGAGCCCCATTCCTTCTGTGACCCGAGGATGACACATGAACGCCTGGGTCTTACTGCTGGGTGGTTCTTCATTCTGAAGGCTCCTACATGTACACAGCAAATAAATGTGCATGCCTTTCTGCCTGTCCCCCAGTCTGCCTCACTTCTGTGACTTTTAGGGAGGCTTTAGGGGGCCAAAAGCCTGTGGCTCCTACACTCCCGGGTCACCTTCCTTCTCCCCTACCACCAGTTCTGGGCACCTTGGATTCTGACATGAGCTTTGGGGCCGGACAGTCCGGGCTGAAATCTCAGCTCTCCACTGACTTCCCACATGACCTTGGGCAGCTCCTAACCTGTCTGTGCCTCAGTCGCCCCACCTATAAGATGGGAACAATACTAGTAGCCATATAGAGAGCTGTAGGCAGTAAGTGAGTTAATCAGGCAAGATGCTCAGAATAGTGTCTGGCATGTGTCATTGTGCAGGCATTAGTAAGTGCTATTATTACCAACTATAGGTAACACTCTCCCTACAAACAATTCTCAAGAATAAAAGATAACTTATTTCTGGATAACTGCTGGCTGTTTTCTGTGTGGACTTATTGGTATCTCCAAGTGTTTACATGTATCTGTCATCTTCAGTCTTCTCCCACAAACGTGTCACCTCCATGACCACAGTCACCTTGTCCTGCTTGTTCACAATGCCATGACCAGACACTGCTGGGATAAGTGGACTGCAAGGGCAGCCATCCTTCGGAACCTAAAGCATTTCCACTTCTGAGCCGGGATAACCAGTTTGGACAGGGAGAGACACCGTGTTATCCAAATCTGCCCACCTCCTAATTTTCTGACAGTGCCTGTAGCAAGAGTCTGGAGAACAAGGAATTAATCTGAAAATCTATTCATAGCTGTTTGACCTCTGATGTTGAATGACAAAGGATATCTGTATTTGAAAATAATAATGGGGGTGGGATTGGTAGTTGAGGGAAGCTGCTAGGGGAGAGAGGGGCATACCTCATCAACAAGGGTACCTGCATGATCAATGTTTACATACCCAACCCTGAATTGTACCCCATATCTTTATAATTTAAAAAATCATGAAAAAAAGAGAAAGCAATAACAAACAAGGGGTTATTTTCTTTCTGGAAATGCCTATGAGCAAGTTGGTCTTTCTGGCCACTCTGTCTCTGTGTCCCGCTCCGTCTCTTGACCTTGAAACCGTCATTCCTGAAAGACAGAGAATGTTTCAGAACCGCGGACAGCGACCCATGGACTGGGGACGTGTGCTGCTTTTGTTTGAAATTTGTCTGTGCTAAATGGTAAAAGTCTGATCTTTATTAAGATCCCAAACTATTGTGAGTGCAGTCATTATCACACCAGTGGCATGACGTCTCTTGACTGACCATGCCATGTAGTAATCTCTGTGTAAAAAGTATTGAATATATTATCTTGTAGCTAAAATAAACTAATAAGAAAGTGCTGTTTATATTTTTTTCTTTTTTATTGACATATTATTGGGGGGCACATATGATGCTCTGACACCTGTATGCAATGTGTAGTGATCAAATCAGGGTAACTGATCCTATCACGTCACGCTTTTATTCTTTCTTTGTGTTGGGAACATTACAGATTTCCACCTCCTTTAAAATGTGCAACCAGTTCTTCTTCTTTTTTTTTTTATTGTAGAGATGAGGTCTCACCAAGTTGCCCAGGCGGGTCTCAAACCCGCGGGTTCAGGCAATCCACTCACCTCAGCCTCCCAAAGCACGGGATTACAGGCTGAGCCACCGAGTCCAGCTTCAACCAGTTCTTCTTAACTATAACTTCCCTACTGCACTATCGAGTACCAGAACTTATTGCTTCTCCCATCAGGACACAAGGAGTGCTGTTGACCAGATCAGAGAAAACCCCACATGCAGCCCTCTGTTTCGCTGGGGCTCAATTGAGTTTTGAAGGAGAATCACTCATGAGTGTGGCTCTTCTGTTTGTTTTACTAATGGAGATGGGCCTGGCTTCTCGCTATGGACACTAATGGCTTGCTGCTAGGTGCCAAGCAGGGGCCGAGAAGATTTATCTCGATTTAGCGTCATCCCACCCTCTTATCAACACCACAGCAGTACCAGATTCACTGCCAGTGAGCCCAGGCTCAGATCCTGACTCCACCTAGAGAAAATGTCTCAGCCGCTCCCTAAACCTCTGTTTTAATCTATAAAACAAAGATAGTACTTCCCAACAGCCCGGAAAGCCCAGGTTAAAGCTCCCCGTTTTAAGAAGCCTCAGTCATCTCCATGTAAAGTTGGGACAATAACCGCTCGCTTCAGGCTGAGTGGGAGGCAGGAGATGACACAGCCCTGAGATGAGGAGGGAGCTCTGAGTGTGTGAGATGGCAGGAAAACCACCCCGTTCCAATGAAAGGAAGGAGTAGGACACAAGGGGGAGATAGGAGAGCGAGGAGGGCAAGCACCAAACTCAAGCAGGCCTCGGATGCCCAAACCCCAAACCCAGGCTTATCCAATCCTTGCATGCTTCACACATGCACAGTGGTCAAGTGAGTGGTCTGATGATGGGCAGAGAGTGGCTGATGGCCTGGAGCCCGTCAAAAGGATCACAGCCTGAGCAGTGGTGGGCCGGCCCCAGCAAGGGGCAGAGGGTGGAACTCTGAGCTCAGCAAGTTGGCTCCCACACTCACTGCACAAAACCAGAAGGAGCACCGGGGTGCTGCCCCTGCATTCAGGGAACAGCCAGCCTTTAGACACGTGGCGATCCCAGATGCAGATAGAGCGGAGACGCCAAAGAACAAGGCAGACACATCCAGCTTGTCGGTGGATGCTCACTCACTAGGGGAACTTGCAGGCAGAAATGTGGTCAGAGATTTCCACTGTGACCCTCAGAGCAGGACTGATGACCACAGGGAAAGCAGGCACGTGCTGAGCAAGACCTCGAGGGGCAGCCCTCCAGGACAGGGAGGAGTGCTGGTAGCATCAAGGCTGGCCTGTTTTCACCCTAGGGATGGTAAGTAAAACACACATTGGGAGGCCGTCACGGGCCTGGGGCTGACCAGAAGCCAGCATGGCAGCTTGGCATCCAAGATGGAGTCCCTCCTGTCTCCACAAAGCCTCAGCATGGGCCACTCTCCCCACGCACTCATCGGCAGCCACTCACTGCTGTGTGCCAGGCGCTGTGCTGAGCCACAGGACAAGGACGGAAATGGTCCCACCTTCAGTAATGTTTGCATCCCTGGGTGGGAATACAGATGCTCCTCCACAAAAAACCCAATGAATAAACCACAAGCAGCCCCCTGCCCTAACCCTAGGAGTGCTTGGAGAGTAAGGGGTGCCACCCAGAGCAACAGTGGCATTAAAAGAATGTCCAGGCAGGGCGTGGTGGCTCCCACCTGTGATCCCAGCATTCTGGGAGGCCAAGGTGGGAGGATTGCTTGCGCCCAGGAGCTCAAGAGCAGCCTGGGAAGCATAGTGAGACTTCATCTCTACAAAAAATTTAAAAATCAGCCAGACATGGTGGTGCATGCCTGTAGTCTCAGCTACTCTGGAGGCTGATGCAGGAGGATCACCTGAACCCGAGGAGGTCATGGAAGCAGTAAGCTGAGAGAGAGCCACTGCACTCCAGCCTGGGCAACAGAGTGAGACCCTAACTCAAAAAAAAAAAAAAAGAGTAATCACGGTTCTCCTGAGTAGCCAAAGTTCAGATGGTAGGGATTTCCCTAATAAGAAAAAGCTGAATCCACTCAGTTCCCAAGTCTGGATAGAAGCCAACTTGCTGAATAAGTGGGGTGTGGAAAACAAGCAAGAGGCCGAAACGGGGAGAAGGCAGAGGGCCCTGTCTACGCAGCAGGGTGCCAAGTGGGATTTGGCCTTTTCAGAAAAGCAATGAACACAGGTGAACACAGGAGGCGCTCCATGCTCATACTGGAGTTTTCAGAGCCACCAGCTTTGGGGCGCACTGCAGGCATTTCCTCCTGGGCTCCTGGCATCACCAGGTGAAGAGTCAGTCCTCTCACCCGCCAGCCTTACTGGGTATCACAAACCAAGGACGAGGGGCTGAGGCGGTCTCCAGGAAGGGCTCTTTCCTCTCCCCGCCCCTTTGTGACAAGATGGGCACTTGGTCACACACAGATCACCTGTGACCATCCCTCCCTCCCTGTGTGCACGAGCTCCATGGAGATGCAGTCCCCAGAGTCCAGGCTGGCCTCATCACCACCTTGATAGAATGTGATGGGAGGAACATTTCAGGACATCTGAGTTGGGCTTCATGAGTCCTGGCAGCTTCCATTTTCCTGCTGGGGCGATCCTTACTGCCATGTGCAGAGTCCAGCCACCCGGAGACCCCATGCTGTGGGAGCCCGAGTCAACAACAAGGCCAGACCACGCAAGGAGAAGTGAGAAGCTCGATGATGGGACTCAACTGAGCTACCCAAGCTGTTCCTTGCCATCTACACCATCCCAGACGTGATGAGGATGTCCTGACCATATCTTTGCACCCTGAGGCACGGAACATGGCAGAAGGGTACAGAAGGTCTGGCCAAGGGACCCTGGTGAGGCCCCACGCATCGTGTTCCCATCAGAGCAGGAGCCATCCTGGCGCAGCATTGGGTTTACTCGGAGAGAAGACATGGGAGAGAGGAAGGGGGTGGGGTGAGCCAGGCGGGCTTTGCGGGTGGAGAGGAGAGTCCTTAACAAGAGTCAGTTACTGCGTTGAATGAACCCTTCTGAGGGTTGATGGGAAGTCCGAGACTGCACTCAATGCTTTACACACAATCTCACCCAACCCTCACAACAGCCCCCAAGGGCCCATGCAAGTGTCTACAGGCGAGGAGGCCAGGCTGTGGGCTCCTACCATGCTCATGGTGCGCACCGCACCGGGGTTGAACTCCAGGTCAGCCAGGCACCACAGCCCCAGAGAATGCGGTGCCATGGCTGTCACTTGACTACAGATTTAAGTTCTGACAGACTCTTGTGTGCACGAACATTCTCATCACTCCACGGTGATGTGGAAGAGAGGTCAGGCGAACACAAGAGGCACCTGTGTCGACAGAAGACTGTCTTTCCTGTTGTGCTTTTTTTCCTCCTTTATCATAAGGATGTGGGGCACAAGTCAGGATCAGGTACACGAGTGGTTTGCAAGCAGGTGCAGTCTGGGCCTCCATCTGGTCCTCCCTTCCCCTGGCTCAGGATCTGGCACCCTTAGCGAGGTTATGTGCTCCCCGACCCCCTGGCAGCATCCTGCTATAGCCCATCCCTCTTTGGTAGTCCTGTGGTGAATGTCCAGGGTCCACTTGTGAGTGAGAACATGCGGTTCTGCGATCCATCCCTCTAAACCAGCCCCGTGGCTGCGACGTCCATAGTTCTGTCCTTCCTTGTGGCTGCGTGATCCTCCACCGTGCCCATGCACCACATTTCCGGACCCAGTCCACTTTCGATGGGTGTGTTTTGCTGTTGTGTGTGATCTTTTTCACAGTTTAATTTCCAAGGCTTGCTTTCCTCATGTGTCTCCGAAGCAAGGAAAGCCTTAAGAGATTGCCTGCAATCCTCCCCCTCAGGGACACCAGGAAAGAGAAAAATGAATGAAGATGTCATTTGACAGGGCATAAGGGGCTTTGGGGTTTTTACTTCAAGTGGCAGCAAAGATTCCAATTTCTCTTTTACTGTTTTGGAGGATAGAGCAACATTTACTGGAACGTGACATCATACCCAAACAGGGCCCCAAGACAACTGGACTGCACACCGGCTGCTGCCATGACTTCCCAGCGCCCTCAAGGATGCCCCTGGCTTATTCATAAAGTTGTATGTGGGCGGGGCAACCCCAGTGACTCCCTGGAGGTGGGGCTGCGCGTGGGGCTCTGCCCTGGGGTGGGGGGTCACCCACTTTGTGCTGGGAAGTATTTTCACTGAGACAGGGATCCAGCAGGACCGGCTTCCCAACACTTAGATCACAAGGCCCGGACCTCACCGACGAGACGGGCGGTGGGAAGACTGGCCACAACCAGGCGAGACCAGCGAAGACCAAGACGGCCTTGAAGGTGCCCTCTGCGTGCCCTTTTGGCCCATTATACGCCAATTACCATGCATTAGCATGCTGGGAGACGTGCCCAATGGCGCCACGATAGTTTGCAATTGCCATGGCAACTCCCAGAAGTCACCCTGTGTGGATTAAAGAGGGCAGGAGCCTTGATTTCGGGAACTCTACGCCACTTCCTGAGTACCCCAGCCTTTGCTGAGCCCTTATCAAGAGGGTGCTATGAAAATAAAGCCCCAGGAGGCACAGCTGCTCCGCGGGGGGAGTGGTCTGTGGAGTGGCCACCCTCTGTCATTCCGGTCAGCCTGCCTTCGTGTTTCCATCAGAAGCCCCCACGGCGCACGGGGCTGCAGAGTCTGAGAAGCCCCGCCATCCACAAAGTCACGGTGCGTCTCCTATGTTTGGATTCCTTCTTGTGGGAAGCTGAATGCCCCTGGCCTCTCAGCCCAGCCCCGGTCCTGGGGTTTCTCTGCATCATTGTCCTTGGTGACACTGGTGGGACCCCGCTTTGGAGTCCCCTGGCTGGTATCACAAATACTGAAGACACAAGAATAACTTTCATTGAAGTCCCTGCCCTTGAGGCATTTCGGTTCTGGTGGGAAAGCAGTTGGGCAGGACACAGGTGTGAACACGCTGTGAAGAGGGGAGGAAGAGCTCGGGTCGCAGAGTGCCAGGCTACCTTGCATGGGGCAGTCAGGGAAAGCTTCTTGGAAGAGGTGACGTTGAAGCTGAGGTCTGAGCAACAGGAGCAGCCAGAGACTGAGTGGGGAAGAGATTCCAGGCAGAGAGGGAGCCGGTTGCAAGGGCTTGGGACCACAAACGAGGCTGGTGTGTTGAAGACACCTAGAGAGAGCTGCTGTGGCCGAATCATGATTTGCAAAGGGAAGAATTACACAGCGGAGGACGGGAAAGGCGGTGGGAGTGGGCGTCCAGGGTCTCGCTGTCACCACGAGGGTCTACGTCTCATTTCTTTGAGATGGAAAGCTTCAGAGGTGCTTCAATGAGGGAGCAGGTGAGATCTGAGTTGTGTGTTTGAAAGGCATGCTGTCTGGGCTGTGGAAGGGGACTGGGGTGCGGGGAGGAAGGCGAGACGTGGGGACAGGCTGGCGAGGTGGGTGGGTGTTGGGAGCCGGCCACGGAGGCCCACTGAGCGTTAGGGATCAGGGAGGGCCGTGGACCTCGAGACCGCTAGGACGTGTTCGGGAGCCGTAGACCCCATTTTCCTCCCCCTTTTGCCATGCAGCACAAATAACCTAAAGGAACTCTGCTGGCCTAAGCTGAAGGCTCTGTGACTGTGACAGGCATGGCTCACTCTAGAAACCCATTTTTCCTGTTTCCCATAAACTGCGGTTTCGGCTTAGGTATTAGATATAATTCAAACTCAGGTCACATTTGGGAGCCTTTTATATGGTACAAGCTTCTTTATAAGATTTAAAAGAATATTTGTAGAATTAGTATATACTTATGGAGAGCTGTTTTCAGCTTTTCAATGGTATAGATGATTATCAAGAGTGGCCCAGCACAGAGTTTGGGCTGGGG
>NW_007050398.1:384610-413467 GCF_000164805.1 Carlito syrichta | reverse complement strand
ACTGGCTGTGTAAAATTTGGGGATAAATACCTGCTGTAACTTTCAATAAACGGCTTCTGCTCATTTCACTGAACAGTTGTCCACTTTCTTTCTTTCTCTATCATCCTCTTTATATCTATCCTTCCACCTTTCTTTCTTTTAATATCTATCCCTACAGATTCGCCGACGCCACCACATCTTCCAAGGTACTCCCCAAAACTTGCAGGGGCTGGCCCCCCGCAGGCGGGGGCTGGAACCGTCCATGCAGGGCAGGGAAGGGCATGTCTGGATGGAGCTCAAGGGCTGTGTCCGGGCTCTCAGCAGAGACGGCATCCGATCGAGGCACAAGCAGAGGGGTGAGGGCTCTGTGGATAGCAGCCATCAAGGTCCCACCGGGCGTCCCCACCCGGGGTCCCAGGGACAAGCCCCTATTCCACGGTGGATCCAGGAAGCCAGTGACATCAGGGCTGTCTGTCTGTGGGAGCAGGAAGGTCTGACGGCTTCCGAGGGGCAGGTGCTGTCCACCCTCTGATCTCTGCCAGCAGCTGACGAGGGGGTGGGCATGCCAGACAACTGTCCCGAGGTCTAGACGCAAGCAGGGCCTTCTCTCAAGATGTGTTTCTCCTCCCAGCACGCCACAAAGGACGTGCCTCCTTCCCGTCCAGGTCCCTCTGCTTCAGGCCTGGGCCACAATTAAAAGCCATGGGAAATCATGCAGAGGCGCCATTGTCAGCAGGGCCCAGCAAGCCACAGTCCTTCTCCTCACATGGAGACCGCACGGCACACCCCCACGCCCCTGTCCAGAGCCAGACACTCGCCACGTGCCCAGGGAGTGGCAGCCCCGGGGATGCGACACGATCGAAGTGAAATCTGGCCTCTGGAAACCTTCCCATGTCCACAGGCCCCTCAGCGCACTCATTCTCCAAAACACAAGTCCCTCTCCTGGGATGCTGGCTGGACAAGCCAAGGCGCTTGGAGCTCTCTGGGGGCTGGGGAGCCCTCCTGCAGCCACACTTCTCTCAAGAGTGTCCACCAAGGTCCTGACCTACCGTTGGGCAATCTGGTTATGCGCTGAATGATCTCCAGCAGGTCTAGGGAAGAAGGGAGGGAAACGCCGCCCCTCAGAGCGTCCTTCTGCTCAGGCCTTCAGGGAGTCTTAAATATGCTTTCTGATCCTGTGCAAATCCCCAGTCTTTGTGCTCGTAGAATAACGGGCTTATCTTCCATGGGTGGATTTGGCTTTTCTGCTAGGAAAGGACGAATATCTGTGGGCTCTAAGCTGTCAAATCCATCCATCCCGGTTTCCTTGGCGAGGCGGCTGGCTTGCATGGACAGCCACGGCCACACGATCGCCCTTGCTTCAGTATCAGGGTCATCGGTGACAGAAGACAAACCAACTCTGATGAAACAGCCCGAGGATTTCCAGGAAGGCTTCCGGGAGCTCACAGAGTCAGAAGAAGAGAGGCGAGTGAGGTGTGCAAGCAGCCGGTCCTCACCCCGCCTGCCCCCTGGAGTTATCAGGGAGACTTTAAGGCTTTCAAAGAACCCTGATGTCTCGACCCCTCCTCTGAGATTCTGGCTTAATTGGCCAGATGGGGTTGCTCCTGCTGGAACCTCCTGTCACGCCTGCACTCCCATCATCTTCAATCCTCTGTGACGCCGTTCAAGGCTGAAAGTCCAGGGTGGGGGTTGCTCTTGGCTCAGTCGGATCAACAAGCCTGCCCCTTGGCTAGGGGAGGACAGGACACCAGTGACCAGCCCCACCAGACTGTGCCATTGGGGAAGACGGCATTCCCTAAGAGAAGAAGGGGGTGCTCCCAGGAGGGAAAATGGAAGTCACGTGGCCAGAATGCCAAGCCGCAAATTCTCCATCCAGATGTCAAGACACACAACTACATGTCAGTCTATGGGATTCTGCAAGGTTGTGTTTCACCAGGACCATCCCTGCCTGCATAGCAGGAGCTCAGGGAGATGGGAACACAATGCCCCCAGCACAGCATAAATGTGCACAGTCAACTCACCCTGTTGTGGTCTGTTCTGAGCTGCTATAGCACAAACCCACAGAGCAGGCACTTGAGAAAGAAAAGGCATTTATTTCTCACAGTTCTGGGGGCTGGGAAGTCCAAGATCAAGGTACCGGCATCCGTGAGGGCCCTCGTGCTGTGTCATCCCAGGGCCAAATGCAGAAGGAGGGTGAGCGAGAAGGAGACTGAACACACAACCTTTTATAACCATCATTAAACCATTCACGAGGGGGAGCTCCCATCACCCAAACACCTCCCTGAAGGCCCTGCCTCCCAGGACTGTTGCGTTTGGGGATCATGTTTCCAACCCATGCTTTTTGGAGGACACATTAAAACCGCAGCCCCTTTCCAGCACAGCTGGAATGAAAACCTCAGCACTGCTGCTCCAAGCCATGCCCCAAGGAAGGAGGCTGTCACTGCGAAGGGAGATGCAGGTCAGACAACGAAGACTCCTGTTTACTCTACCTTTAAATCAGGAGTCATGGTGACAACGTGGAACCACACCACAAGAAAACGCTGTGTTTTCCTGATCACGAACACCAGCTGCATCCCTCCCCTCCCACTCGCACCACTCCTGAGAATACTAATGTTCACAAAGTTCCTCCCAGCAGCGCTGGGAACCGTCCACCCGGATGATTTGATATTCATCTGATGACAGCACTGCAGGCAGATGGGATAATGAGCCGAGTGTGCAGGGTAGCTTGTGACAGGAAACAGCACCACGCCTGGGACACAGACAAATCCAATCTTGCCAAAGGGCAGAACCAGTGCAGTGACCTATGCAGCACGATTATCATGGCTGTTGGCACCCCAGTTGCCTCCGAGGTTGGTCCAGGGTTGGAAAAGAAACCGAGAGGCTTCCTCTGAGCAGCCAGATAATAAGAAGCAGACCCAAGTCCGTGATGAGCGCCTGTGTGAAATTCCACATGGGGTCAGATGAGAGAGGACATCTTTCTATGTCCCGCCCATCCCACCCACAGCCCAGGCCTCACGCCCCTCACCCCAGGGGCTCTCACCCAGGGTTCAAGAGCCCAACTCACTGGAATCACATGCACAATTGTGCAGGCATGTGTCTCCCTGAGCAGAGGTGCCAGAGGTTCCCTCAGATTTTTTCTGTGTGTTTTTTATGAGTTGAAGTCTCACTCTGTGGCCCAGGCTGGAGTGCAGTGGCACCATCACAGCTCACTGCAGCCTCGACCTCCCGGACTCAGGTGATCCTTCTGCCTCAGCCTCCTGAGTAGCTGGGACCACAGGTACATGCCACCATGCCCAGCTAATTTTTTTTTGTAGGGAGGAGGTCTTGCTATGTTGTCCAGGCTGGTCTCAATCCTCCCTCCTTGGTCTCCAAAGTGCTGGGATGATAGGCGTGAGCCACTACACCCTGCCCCATCAGATTTTTGAAAGGGCTGGCGACCCTCAGAAAGGCTCAGATCTACGGTTCCATGGAACACCACTGTCTGCTCCTCCTCCCCTCTTCTGGCCCCTCCCAAGACCTCACCCCTGACGTCTCCTGCCATCAAACGTATGACAGAGCCAGCTCTCTCTTACAGCACTTGACAGCCATGTCCTCTTTTTCCTGGTAGGGACTTGTCACTGGGGAGGTGAGAGGAATGCTTGTCTCAGATAAAGTCCCTGCTTGTGGGGAGGAGCATCTTCAAATGTGGATTGACACCATTCTGTTTTCAGATAGCTACGGCCCTCGGAGACAGATTTCTTAGAGAAAACAGAGACTTTTGCAGAAAAATTATAGTGTGATAAGGGTTTTGTTGGGAAGGAGGTGTGTTTTCCAGGTTGGTTTTTAAAGTTTGGGCTATGAAAGGACTGCCAGATCCAAAACCTGTATGCATGAAAACTGCCAACAGAGCCGCAGGTAGTCACTCCTGCCAGCAGGACCGTCAGGGATGGTGCGCGCTCGGTCCTTCTTCCCACACCGCAAAGTCAACGTCTGCCCTACAGTGGCCTGGCAGTCCCTGTGCCGCTGCTGGCCAGAAGACAGCTTTCACAGGGACCCCACGGTGCCACACCGCCAAGCATATGTCCTCAGGTGCCACGTCCCCAGTTGGAAGCCTGACGCCCATGACCGCACCTCAAGACTGGGAACCCATGAAGCTTCTCCACACCTGTGCTTCAGTCACCAGGCATCCATTCCAAACCAGGAATCAGGCACTTACCAGGCACCATATGTTCAAGTATAAATGGCCTCAGCCCTCAAGAATCTGAGTCTAGCTGAGGAGACAGACACACCATCAGCTACAGGGCACTCTCTATATATAAGCAAAGTGACAGGAGCAAAGTGCTCAAATAAACAGCGGAGGGACAGGCTAACTCGATCTGTCACCAGATCCGTTCTGTTCAAAGCGTGGCTGATGGACCCCAGGGTGGTCATGACCTGCGGCTTGTTGGAAGTGCAGACCCTTGGGCCCCACCCCCACTTGCTGCAGCAGAATCTGCCTCCTAGTAAGCCCCTGCGTGATCGTGGCCATTTTAGAGTGTGGCCAGCATGGTGTTAAATGTCAACGAGAAGGCAGCATCTGAGTCCTCTGCTAACATCCCTAGCTGCAGCTGCAGCTAGAAAGGGCCAGAAATAACAGCAGGAGGAGGGAGACACGACATTTTACATCTGTTTGGATGTGTGCGAATGCAGGATTTAGAAAAGCCTGGCTAATTAGAAGTAAATTAAGTCGTTCTCTTAGCTCCCACGCCCGAGTCAGAACCTCCGGGGCCACGACCCCAGATCAGAGAGACTGACATGGGTTCTGCCCAGCATGCCCAGCTGCCCAGTCACCCCAGTCCTGTACTGAAGGACTCATGGCAGGAATGAGCCCCCCTCTAACGACCTGCCCTGGGAAGTCAGAAAACGTATTTAGTGGTCAGGAATCCTGACTCCAGAGTCTGAAAGCCTGGGTGTGAGCTAGGCTTCCTGCTCACCCGGATCTGGGGGGCCCCAGGCAATGGCACTTACTTTCCCCCATCCCTGCATCCAAAAGAAGCAACACGCAGCACCAAGATTCTTACGCGGTCCCTGGGGACGACGGTCAGCAGCTGTCCAGACCCTTCATGCCGGCCCATCACAATAATCAGGAGCGCCGGCTCTTTCACTCTCATGCGCCGGGCCTGGCCGGCCGCTCACCGCACCCGGTCGTCTTTGTTCCTGAACAAGCACCCGCCAGGCCATTCTCCAGACGCCTGTTCCGTGGGAGTGACCGCAGGATGCCCGGCCAAGGGAAGGTCCCGGGAAGAGGATAGAACTGGGCTGCCAGAACCCACCGACACCCCTGCCCCCCATTTGCCATCAGGTGTCCATGTCCAGGTGCCTTTGACATTGTCTCGTGGCCTCTAAAGGGTCGTGTGGAGCAAAACTACCCCCCCCATGGTGACCAGCCTGCCACTCACCGGACCGCACGCAAGTGAGACATGAACTCCCGCTGGGTCTCCCTCGCCAGGAAGGGAATGCTCGTGTCGAGGCTGTGCTGAGGCCCTAACCCCAGTGCAGTGGTCTTAGGGTGGGATGAGGCCACAAGGGGATAGTGACTTGTGAGGGTCTTAGAATAAGAAAAAGAGGCCTCCCTCCCTCCCTGACTCCCTCTTCCTCACCTCTCCCTCCCGCTCCCTGTCTCTGTGTCTGTCTCTCTCTCCCGCTCCCAGCCGCGTTCCTCTCTTCCTCTCTCCCCTTCCTCCCTCTCTTCCTCTCCCTCGCCACCTCCCTTCCCATCTCCCGCCCAGTCTCCCTCTCCCCAGCTCTCTCTCTCTCCCCCTCCCTCTCCCTGTCTCTCCCTCTCTCTCTGTCTCTCTCTCCCTCTCCTTCTTTGTTTCTCTCTCTCCCCCTCTACCCCCCTCTTTCCTGTAAGCCAGGGAGAGAGCCCTTCACAAGCCAACCACACTGGCAGCCTGATCTCAGACTTCCATCCTCTAGAACTGCGAGGAATAAATAAATGCCTGTAGTTTAAACCACCTGGTCTATGGCGTTGAGTCATGGCAGGCCAAACCCACAAGACACACCAAGCCGGAGATCCCCGGTGCACCTGGCCCAGTGGCTAGCAGCACATAATTCGAGCTGGCCAGGATAATACTTGGACCTTTCACAGTCTGCCTCATGGGCCGTTGTAAGGATTTCGCGACATAATGAATGTGGAGCGCTGCGCAGACATGGAGAGCCATCCCCAGATGCTGCAGTCAGACCAGCCCCAACCCCGGCCCTGCTGCATGCGGATGGGTGACCTTGTGGAGGCTGCTCACGCTCTGAGCCGATCTGGAAAACGAGGAGAATGGCCGCCCAGCGGGCTCAGCAGTTGAGAGGGATGGCAGGCCGGTGCTTAAGGACACAAAAGCAACAGACCATGGTCCTTGCCTCCTGGGCTGGGGTCCAGAAGCAACTCACTGGGCAGTCAGGAGCCGATTCCCGAGTTCAACCCCCGCTCTCCTGGGCACTTGCCCCGGGCAGGTCAGTGCCCCCCACGCCACTCCATGGTCACGCCTACAATGCTGGGACGATGCAGAGTCTGCTCCTGGGGTGGCACATTGAAGGAGTCGACACATGTGGGTTCCTAAGACAGTGTCTGCGACATGGGAGTGATAAACACATGTTGGTGACTGTTGGCATCAACAGGGCATCAGACTCGTAAGCCTTGGTGGCCAAAGCCTATGTTGTGCCCATGTTGACCACCATTGCCATTAAAACAGGCCGTATCAGATGAACACGAGTATTTTTGGCAACTAAAACATTAGACTTAGTCCTCCTGCCACCCTTTACACTTCGCTCCTCAAGAAAATTGAGGGGACCACACCTGACGATGTTTGTTGCACGTTTAGGAGTTATCCACTGGCCAGGCGAGGGGACACCAAGCATTCGTGACATCTGTGGAACGCACGTGCTTGACACTCTCTTTGAACTGAGAAGTGCAAACCTCATAGACATGCTCCTGCAGGAGCAAATCGACACAGAAGTCCATAGTCACTGGGAAGATTCTAAAATTCAAAGTCTTTATTTGACCAAAGAGAAAGCTGAGATCCTAAGACATCGGATGATGTGACCAACGTCACAGATGATAAGCTCACGTCCGTGAAAACCCAGTTCCTGGACTACTTGACCATTCTGCCTCCAAGGGATAGCAAAGAAAAGCGAGGGAGCAAGAGAAATGTCTTCTTAACAAGACTTGGAAAGGTGATTCTAGAACATTCCACTTGCAAGATTTCAATCACATGTAAGACACAAGGTCCTCACGCACTAGCAGGCTTCCCGGGTAACCCTGACCAACTGTGACTCCTAACACACCTCATCTCAGTCTTTCAACCTCAGACCCTACCCCCTAGGGGTTCTCAGCCTGCCTGTGTGCCAGTATCCCATAAAAAAACTTCTGAGCAACCACTGATGCCTGGCTCCCACCCCAGACTAATTAAATCGGCATCTCTGAGGAGGCAACTCAAGGGTCACTTTCTTTTAAGTCCCCACGAAATTCTAAAATGCATTCACAATTACCAGCCGGCGCTTCAGCTTGTGGACTTCCGAGGTCAAGGGTGAGAGAACAGCCACAAAGTCTAAAATCCTAGTGCTTTGCTAGAATATCTCTCTCCCCGAAGCTCCTTGGTGTCCACTAAGTCATTCAACAAACTCGAGACCCTCGGTAGGCTGGTGCTTAAGGACACAAAAGCAACAGACCACAGTCCCTGCCTCCCGGGCTCACCACCTAGCAGACAGCCTCCGTCTAGTGGGCTAGTGGGCTGGACTCCTGGGTCAGTCCACTTCACCTTCCTAGCCCTCAGGCCCAAGGCTCCAAAGTGGTCTCCATGACGCACAAGCGCCCAGCAGAGGACCTACGGCTGGTGCTGAGAAAAGGAGATGGTTGACAACCTTCTCCAGCATGACAGTCCTTGCTGGAAGTTCCCCTCCAAAGTTTGACACATTCACAAAACCACCGGCCTTTTTATCATTCGAGGTTATGGGTTTCCCATCAGTGGGCCTCCTTAGGTCAAGGCAGAGTGAAGAAATGCAATTTATTGATGATGACTGAGTGAATGATATGTTACTGGGGAGATCAGCATCACACTCCTTGATATCACCATGGACTGGCTCTGTTGAAAAGGCGGAAAGCCACTTGCTCTCACGGGCGCATAAGGTGTTGAACGGCACTGTAGCCGCTTCCATAAGTGAAATTGTTGAGAACTGACAGACTAGGGTAAGCCTTGGCGAGAATGAGCCTGAGAAGACCTGCTCCGGCATGAGCGTTTGGGTTTCTGTGACATGCCCGATCACCTTCAGAAATTGAGTTCTGCAGGTAGCTTCTTGGTTGAGGTATTTACAGATTTTTTTTTTAATCTGAAAAGACCTTGGCATTTGAAATATGTCGAAAGAATTGCTAGACACAGGCAGTGATTCAAAGGATAATTTGTCTTTCATGAGAAAACAAAGTAAAAAGCTCTTACAGGGTCTGTCCTACCAAACATCACTTCTTAGCCTTAAATAAAACATTGTCCTGAGTATAATATCACTTATTACAAAGACAGTTGAATTATTTATAAAATCACAATTTCACACATAAAGTATATGCACAAGCATTTGCATTTTTTTAATTTGAAAAGCAGCATCCAGCCAGGCTCGGTGGCTCAACCTGTAATCCCGCGCCTTTGGGAGGCTGAGGTGAGTGGATTGCCTGAGCCCGCGGGTTCAAGACTCGCCCGGGCAACTTGGGGAGACCTCATCTCTACAATAAATCAAAAAATTAGACGGGCGTGGTAGCACGCGCCTGTAATTTCGGCTACTTGGAAGGCTAAGGCGGAAGGATCGCTGGAGTCCAGCAGGTCGAGGCTGCGGTGGCCGGGAGCGGCCACTGCACTCCAGTCTGAGCGACAGAGTGAGACTCCAACTCAAAAAAAAAAAAAAAAAAGCAGCATCCTCAGAGGATCTCCCCCAACCAAATGTGACAAAATTAAATATGCACAAATGTTTTTAACCAAGAAAAACGACAATAAAACCAGGCAAGGTATGATCCCAAACCAATCTTAAAAGATGAAGATTCTTGGGATATATACTCAGAAGTGGAATTGCTCGATCATACAGTAGACCTAGTTTTTATTTGTTAAGGAGCTTCCGAGCGGTTTTCCACAACATCAATACTAACTTACATTCCCACCAACAGTGTACGAGGGTTCCCTTCTCTCCGCATTTTTGCCAACACGTGTTATCGCTTCTCTTCTTGAAAACAGCCATCCTGACTTGTGTAAGGTGGCATCTCATAAAGGTACTTGTCCAAAAGAAATGACAAAATTACCTTGAGGAGACATCTGCACCTGCAGGTTCACTGAAACACCATTCATCACGGCCAAATATGGAAACAGCCTAAGTGTCCATCAACGGATGGATGCGTAAAGGAAGTGCGACATGTGCCTGCCGCTGGGGCTCATGCCTGTCATCCCAGCACTTTGGGAGCCAGAGGCGAGAGGACTGCCTGAGCCCAGGGATTCGACCAGCCTAGGCAAAAACTCGTCTCTACAATAAATCAAAAAACTAGCCTGGCGTGGTGGCACGTGCCGGTAGTTCCAGCTACTTGGAAGGCTGAAGCGGGAGGATCACCAGAGCCCAAGAGGTCGAGGCTGTGGTGGTCGTGAGCGTGCCACTGCATTCCAGCCTGGGCAAAAGAGTGAGACTCTGACGCAAAAAGAAAAAAAGAGAAAAGAAGTGTAATATAAAGACATAATGGAATACTCTTCGGCCTTCAAAAGGAAATCTTGTTATCTGTGGCAACATGGAAGCACCTGGCAAACATTATCCCAAGTGAAATCAGCCAGGCACTGAAAGGCGCTCAAAGTCAAATACGGTGTGATCTCACATACGTGGGATCTAAAAACATTGAACTCACAGAAACAGAGAGTAGAATGGTACTTGTCAGGGCCTGGGGCAGGGCAGGCCGAGGGAGGAGTTGACCAAAGGATCTGAACCTACAGTGAAGAGGAGAGTTCGGAAGTTCTGCTGTACAACATTGTGATTACGGTTCACAACCATGTCCTGATACTCGAACACTGCTAATAGTCAACTGTAAACGTTCTCATCACCAAAAGGTAATAAGCATGTGAGGTATGGAATATGTTAATTCGCTTATTTAGTCATTCTATAATGTGTACATATATCAAACCATCTTGTTACACCATACACACACACACACACACACACACACACACACACACACACACATATATATAATTTTATCCGTCAATTAAATAAATAAAATTTTGACAGGATTGCCTGAGTTCAGGGGTTCGAGACCAGCGTGGGCAACTTGGTGAGTCCTCATCTCTACAATAAATCAAAAATATTAGTCAGGTGTGGTGGCACATGCCTATAGTTCCAGCTACCTGGAAGGCTGAGGTGGAAGATCGACTGAGGTGGAAGATCGCCTGAGCCAGCAGGTCGAGGCTGGGGTGACTGTGAGGGTGCCCCTGCACTCCAACCTGGGCGACAGAGTGAGACTCTAACTCAAAAAAAAAAGACCCAAATAAATAAGATTTTAAAGCAATAGAATTTTCAAAAACATCAGATTTATTCTTTAAATGATATATACATTGACAACGACTTTGACTCATTCGCCATCAGTAAGATATATACTTGAAATGTCCAAAAATAGAGAATTCTGTAATATATTAAAACAAGAATTGTACAGATCAGCATGAGGGAAAAAAATAAAAGATGGCACAAGCAAACGGAAAAACATCCCATGCTCATGGACTGGAAGAACTGATATCGTCAAATGCCCACACTGCCTGAAGAGCTTCAGATTAAAGGTGCTCCCTATCAAACTACCAGCATCGGTTTTCACAGAATTGGAAACACTGATTCTTAAACCATGTAGAAAAAAAAAAAAGAGAGAAATGTATTATTCCTAGACATTAAAGAAAAACAGACTAAAACAACTTTCAAATGTCACTGAGCACATTGAACTGAAATACATACAAGCAGTAAAACTCAATGTCAGCACCGTTCTATGGGGGAAACAGATTTTTCACTTTTGTGTCTCCAGTGACATGACTGTGCAGGTACCTAATGTTTTGTATTATGATTTTGAAAAGTATTTTCTCTCCTGGAATGTCTGTTGTTGCTGTCTGATGCCAGTATAAGCAAAGGTTGTTGGTTTTCTGGGATATTTTATGGGCTCAATTTTGAGCAAGTCATTCTCTGGTTAATGTTCTTTAATTTTCGAGGCATGATGGTAGGCTCAGCAGAGGTGGTGATGGCATCAGGCCACAAGTGCAGCAAAGGCTGATTCCCACTTCCCCTGATGTCCTCAGAGGGAGCGGGGTTACTGCCGGGGAACAGAGATGTGAGGACCCCCGCCTGGCTAACAGAAGAGTCTCGCTGCAGGGTCTGGCATGGAGAGACAGGGGGACACAAGGAACAGCAGAACCACCAACTTCCAAATGAGACACGCGGACTCAGACAGTAGAAATCGCAGGGTCCATGTGGGCTGAAGACCAGAGACGCTCCCCCAGATTTTTGGATCAGCCCTTGTAACTCTGTGACAACCTTAGGAATTAAAAAAAAAAAAAAACCCACCATCTCAAACAGAGTTACCATATGACACATGAATTTTACCTCTAGGAGCTCGCTGAAGAAATACAAAAGCATCACACATCCACACACAAACGTATACGCCAAGGATCACAGCCCCGTGATTCCCAGGAGTCAAAAGGTGGACACAAGCCAAACGCCCACCCCCCGACGCACGGGCAGATGAAGGAAGGCACAACCACACCACAGAATACCATTGAGCATAAGGAATTAGGTCCTGGTACACGCTACAACACGGATGAGCCTTTCAAACCTTACGCTAGGTGAAAGAAGTCAGTCAACTAGGCAAATGTGGTCCGAACGCTATGGCTTATGCCTGTAAGCCCAGCACTTTGGGAAGCCGAGGCGGGAGGATGGATTGAAATCAGGAGCTTGAGACCAGCCTCGACAACATAGCAAGACCTTGTCTCTACAAAAAAAAATCATAAAGTTAGCTGGATACCTGCACACGCATGTTTATTGCAGCATTATCACACACACACACACACACACACACACACACACACACACACACACACACACACAGTTAGCTGGGCATGGTGGTGCACGCCTGTATTCCCAGTTACTCGGGAGGTGGAGGTGGAAGGATCGCTCGAGCCCAGAAGGTGGAGGCTGCGGTGAACCATGATGGTGCCACTGCACTCCAACCTGGGCAACAGAGTGAGACCCCTAACTAAAAGAAAAAAATCCATTGAGACAGAAGTTGACTGGGGATCGCCTGGGGCCAAGAGAGTAGGGGGAAATGGAGAGTAAGTGCCAGTGGGTAGGGGCTTTCTTCCAGGAGGAGGAGAACGCTGTGACACTGATCACGGGGCTGGTTGCACAACCATGAATTTCACACTTCCAGGGGAAGAGCCGCATTAGATGGGGACCGTATCTCAACAAAGCGGTGTCAAGCACACGCACGTACGTGCACACACACCCTTAACGTGCACCTCCCTCCAGCCCTGATAGATGGAGGCTCAAAGCCAGATTTAACTCGATTTAGAACAAGCCAGCAGGCTGCTCCTTGCAGCCGGTCTCTTGGAACGAGTGCCTCCCTGTGAAACATGTCGCAGTTTGCGCAGAGACCCTGGGGAACATCCTGAGCGCCGCCCTTGCATGGTCCTGACTGTGCTGCCTTTTCTGTCTCTTCTTCCCTTTGAAAATCAGTTTACTCATCCTCAGTTGTACCCAACATCTTTAAAATAAATAAATTTTAAAAAAAGAAAATCAGTTTAGGCCAGGCATGGTGACTCATGCGTGCAATCCCAGCACCTTGAGAGTCTGAGGCAGGTGGATCACTGGAGCCCAGGAGCTCGAGACCAGCCTGAACAACCTCACGTAACCTTGTCTCTACAACAAATAAAAAAACTAAACTAGCTGGCTATAGGGGTGCACGCCTGTAATCTCAACTACTTGGGAGGCTGAGGTGGAAGGATTGCCTGAGCCCAGGAGGTCATGCCACTGCACTTCAACCTGGGCAACAGAGGGAGACCCCAGCTCAAAAATAAGTGAATGAATGAAGAATAAAATCAGTTTAATGATCAGTATGCATCCAGCACTGGCTCCTGTTTTCCATCCCAGCAGTTCTGCTGAAAACACAGACCTCAACCCAACATCCGGACCTGGGTGACAGCCTCACCAGTGGAAGGAGGTCTGCCTCTTCTCCTGATACCCCGGGGCCTTCCCTCACCCCCGACGCCGCTTCCATTGCAGATTTTCTGATTCGACATTCTCATTTCCCTCCGACTCTCCGCTCCTAGGCCTCCCAGCCCCTTCTCTTTGGCACGGCCACTGCAAGGACCAGCTTGCCATCGGAGCAGCCAGACCCCCCACCACTGCTGTAGGTCATTGGCCTACCTCCTCAACCTGGAGAGCCCCCGACCCCCAACCCCAACAATCCCTTGCAAATTCCACGTGCTGGCTCTTCTTCCTGACCTTGGCCAATCACAGGTGAGGAGAGGCCAGGTGGTGGCGCCGGGGGTCTGAGTCACTCCAACACCCTCTGGCCCGGCCTCAGCCTCAGTCGCTGTGAGCGCCGCCCAGGACCCCTGCAGCCTGGCAAGTCCACAGAAGCTTTCCCTCCCAGTTCTGGCCGTGCCCCTTCTCTCTCCCAAAGGCGAAGAGGACAAGGACGCCATCGCTCTCACTGGGGAGGAAGACACCTCTGAAGACTTGCAGACTCGCAGACATCCCGTGTGTGTCTTCGCCTGCCTTGGGTTCAAATTCTGGCTCTGTTGTCTACCACTGGGTGACTTCCAGGGCAACGCGCCCACGTCGCAGCTCCCTGCTTTGTGAAAATGAGGATATTAGTAGTGTCTGCTGTAGGGCTAGTTTGAGGATTAAATGAGATAGCTCAGGGAAAGAGTGGAACTGTGGCCACTGCGTCCATCCATATAATGCAAAGCCACGACTTGCTGTCTGCGTGAAGGACTACAGAACCAGATGAGAAACGCCATCAAGTGTGACCTGCTCGAGGAGGAACAGACACAGAGGGCTCTGCCCTCGTTGCTAGGCAGCCTTCTGGGAGGGGCTCCGCTCTGAAAATCGGCTGCAGCGGCTACAACAGCTCTGTGAAGCCCCCAAGGCCCCCTTCACTCTGTCCCTCCCCACCCCTGATAGCTCCGGCTGGTCTGTGCCTCCCCAAGGTGGCCATCACGCAGGACACAGCTCTGCACAGCCTTGGCCCCGCTGGGGACCTGCAAAGCCCCCTCGCCTGTCCCAAGGGAGGAGACACGCGCTGGAGGCAGCTGCAGCCACAGGACTGCGCAATCATTGCCACGTCCCCAGGGAGTTCTAGGTCAGGGGACTCGGCCTGCCGCAGGAGACAGGGTTTTAAAGTTGTTGAGTTGGCTGTGCCCCACCCCCACCCCTGCTGCAGTGGAAGACTGAAAGAAAATAAATCTCAGAAAAACTCAAGCCTTGCCTTTGGAGGTGACAGGCCAACGCCTCTCTGGCTGGACCACGGCCCTCTCTGTCTCAAGGCAGCTCATCAGCCTGACCTGCGATTCACAGGTCTCCACCCACTTAGTAGAACGGGTGCCCTTGCCCCTGGGGCCCCGCCTGGGGCCTGTGAACTTGGACCGAACCTAAACACCTTCCTGCAGCAATGTGTACGTGGGCAAGCAGCTGTGTGCTCCGCAAACACTGATGGAGCACCTCCGGTAGGTCAAACACTGTGCTGGTGACGGGCATTAAAATGATGCAGTCTGTGCAGAGCCGGTGTCAGAGGAGAGAAGGGAGCAGGTGACTGGAGGCAAGCCCGGGATGTGCCAGGTGAAGCCACCTAAAGGCATCACCCACCGGTAGCCCCTCGCCGGCAGAGAGTTCCCAAAGCAGAAGGCACCTTCGCAGGGCCGGAGGGTGAGCTGGAGTCAGGCACCGAAGCTGCGTGCGAGGGCGCGCGGTGCAGACGTGTGCACAGCTGCGCACCGGGCCATTCATCACGCTGCTCGCCTGAAACCCCGTTCCACATCTCACACCCTGACACAGATCGCGTTCCATCCCGCCAGGCAGAAGGCCGGAGAGAGCGCTTCTGCGAGTCACACCTCGCTGGATTTGTACATCTTAAGCGGCAGTCACTGTTCCGAAGTATCCGAGGCTGACCACCTGGCTCCCCACCCCAGAGCACCCACCGTGGGGGCATCCCACTCAGGCAGACACAGCCCCTCCTGCTGGAGCTCAGCCCCATCGGGAGGCTGTGGGAGCCTCTCTCCTGGTGCAGCTCCCCAGCCTCCTTGTCTCCATCCTGAGGTGTTCCTGCCTCTGGCCTCCCCGAGGACGCGAGCGGCTAGGACTGCAGACGGGCCTCGGCCTCTGGGCTCCAGTTGCTGGCTTGGTTCATTCATTCATTCAGTCAGTCACTTATCTGTGGAGCTCCCATCTGGGCCGAGCACTGTTTCGGGTGCCAGGAATATGAAACCAAGAACCCTGGTCTGTTCGCACAAAGCCCAAGTCGCAAGGAAGAGTTGTCTACTGGCCGTACGTACACATGAGCGATGCAACAGCAGATGCTATGAAAAAGCAGATACACCCAAGCAGCTGTTGCAGAGTGGGGAGAGAGGCTGTTAAGAGGGGCACATGTGCCCCCAAGGCGACATCTGAGCTGAGGCCTGGATGGTGAGTGGGACCCGGGAGGGGGCCATGAGCTTGGCTGGAAGAGAGCGCTGTGTGGTCCGAGAATAACAAGGGGCTCAGGGATCCCAGGGACGCCCACGAGAGCATAGGAGCCAGGAAGAAAGGGGTGTCCTCTAGAGACTTATCAGCAAAAGGGTGACATGAACTGACTCTGGTTGTTAAAAGGTTACGGCATCAAAAGTGCTCTGGGCCGGCCACGGTGGCTCACACCTGTCATCCCAGCACTTTGGGAGGCAGAGGCGAGAAGATTGCCTGAGCCCAGAGCTTCGAGACCTCGTCTCTTCAATAAATCAAAAACTTAGCCAGGCGTGGTGGTGCATACCTGTCGTCCCAGCTACTTTGGAGACTGAGGCGGAAGGATCGCCTGAGCCCAGCAGGTCGAGGCTGTGGTGAGCCGTGAGCAGCCACTGCCCTCCAGCCTGGGCAACAGAGGGAGACTCTGACTCTAAAAAAACAAACCAAAACCAAAACAAAGCCAAAAATGCTCTGGATCCTGGCCCTCTAACATCTACCCATTCCTCCTCTTCTTGGACAAGCCCTCTGAACTTGACCTTGGCTCATAAATGTGGGGCTCTCTCGAGTCCAGAGTCTGGCCCGGCTTGCCGGCTGTCCACAGCGAGAGGAGGCAGTGAGCCAAGTCAGCAAGCCCCACCGCCTCCATTTCCCCGCCTTACTCCCGCCCTCCCACTCGGCCTGCGCTCAGGAGCTGAGTCCCTGACTGCAGAGCAAGCTCCTCTTCCCACAGCCCTGCGGATCCCTGCAGCAGCGTGCCACTGCCGCACGGTCACAGATTTCCTGAGTGGCACTGAACCCGCCATCTCCCCCCGGGGCCAGCGCCCGACCAGCTGTGGGGGGTCTCCAGGCTTCAGAAGCCCATGTGTGTGACCTGGAGCCTGGGCCCATGGGGGGCTTTCTGGAGGACACCGGTTGCCCAGCCCACCTGAGTTTCAAGGCTCAGCGTGGGGGCGGGGGAGGGAAGCATGTGCTTGAAGAGTTCTCCAGAAGATTCTGATGGGCCCCTCTGTTTAAGGTCCACTAGACTGGGGAGAAATAAGCTGTATTGACAGGCTCACCGCTGCAAATTCTTTTTTTTTTTTTTTTTTTTAGCAAGGATATACAAAACAAATCAGTATTGTTGGTTTACACACCATGACTAAGTAGAATTTTTTTTCTATAAAATGCAATGGTGTCTTAATATCAGAAGCTCAATCAAGGTATTACATAATATGTCTTCAATACAGAGAAAATGATTGTTTCAACAGGCACAGAAAAACACTCGACAAACCCAACACCCGTTCTTGATAAAACTCTCCACAAATTCCAGATAGAAAGGGACAAGGAGATCGGTACTCGCCATCCATGAAAACCTATAACCAGCATCCCATAGGGTTATACGTGACGCATATGACATACGTTGTGTGTAACTACACATAAGGGTGAAAGGCTGAGAGCTTTACCTGCAAGTTTGAACGCAAGACAAGAATTTTCACAGTTATCACTCTCTTTAGCATTGGACCGAAGATGTGAAACAAGTAAATTACACTGGAAAAATAAATAAAATGCTCCAGACTTGAAAGAGGAGAAGCGCTCCTCTGTGTCTCTGGATTCTGTGTGCTAGCATCTCTGATGACTTGTGGGTCTATATTTGTATGGAATATTGGTCCACGGCCTTCTTTGTGGGTTTTTTTTTTTTCTGGTTTTGGTATCACGGTAATATTAGTTAATTGATACATTGGAAAAAGTTACCTCTTTTTTCTATTGCTAGAAATGTTTGTAAAGAATTATTATTTCTCATTAAATATTTATGGACTTTACCATTTAAAAATAATAAAGACAATAAATAAATAAGTATAGTCAGCAGTGGTGGCTCACGCCTGTAACCCCAGCACTGTGGGAGGACTGCTTGAGCCCAGGAGTTTGAGACCAGCCTGGGCAACACAGTGAGACCTCATCTCTATAAAAAAATAGAAAATTTGCTGGGTGTGTTTGTATGCCCCTGTCATCCAGCTACTTGGGAGGCTGAAGCGGGAGGATTGCCTGAACCCAAGAGGCTGAGGTCGTGGTGAGGTGTGATCCTGCCGCTGCACTCCAGCCTGGGCAACGGAGTGAGAACCAGACTCAAAAATAAATAAAAATTAAAAAAAATAACAATAATAAATCAGGAGTAGAGGGGGGACCCGGGCATGTACGCAGCGGTGGCCTCTCCACTCGAAGTCTCTGCAGGAGTGTGGGAAGCTCCTGGTCCTATAAAGGTGCCTGGTTCCACAGCACAGACCCACACCTGACGGGGCTGACGGGCCTGGCTGTGCGTCAGTGTGTGAGGGCAGAGGGAGAGATGCCCTTGCCCATCGGGGAGGTGGGGAGACCTGGGGAGAGCTGCCGAGCTTTGGGAGCCAATCAAGCCGTCCCACATAATCAGCATCAGGGCCTGGCCACAGGGGTGGGGAGGTGTGGACTGAAGGGGCTGGGGAGAGAGAAGAAGGGGCGGCTGGGGAGGAGGAGTGCCATCCCCGCGTGACCACCCAAGCGACCCCCGAATCTCCAAATCTCCGTGAAGTGCACCAGCATCGCGCAATGTGCAGCGTGACCGCAGGCCTTGTGGAGCCCACGGAGCGGCTGAGTGTGCCGTCCAGGGCAGTTCAGGGGAGGGCACGCCCAGCCGCAGGTGCCAGAAACAGGGACGGTCCTGGGTCAGGAGTCAGAAGATGCTAGACAAGTCTCGGGGAGGACCTTCAGCTTCCCTCGGCAATGAGAAGTTGGGGGTGGTAGTGGTAGCAGCATCCAAAAGGAGCTCATTCAGAATGCAAGACACTCAGCAGACAAGGTGGCTCGTGCCCTGAGTCCCTGCTAGTCTGGAGGCTGAGGCAGTAGGACCCTCCAACCCCAGGTGTTCAAGACCAGCCCGGGCAATATAGCTAGACCCTGTCTCTGTAAACACACACACACACACACGAAGAATGAGAGAAACTTCCTGAAATGCCTGGGTTACCAAGGAACCCTGATCACACCACTAAGTCACACTGCAGCACCACTAGGCTCATTCACTGTCCCCTTCATCAGCTGCCAGCCCTGCCCCCTGGTTCTGCAGCCAGAATCCTGAGTGGAAGTGGCACACTAGCATCACAAACTTCTCTCAGGGACCCAGAATAGCCAAAACAATCTTGAAAAAGAAGGACAAAATCAGAGGACTCTCGCTTTCTGATTTTAAGACTTACTATAAAGCTACTGCAATCAAAACAGTGTGACAGTGGCATAAGGATAGACACATTAACCAATGTAATCGAACTGAGAGTCTAAAAATAAACCCTTACATTTAAGGCCAACTGATTTTCAACAAGGGCACCAAGACAATTCAGTGAAGAAAGAATCATCTTTTCAACAAATGGTGCTGGGGTAACCGGATATTCACATGTAAAACAATGAAGTTGGACCCCTACCTCGCAGCATATACAAAAATTAATTTGAAGTGAGCATAGTTGGGAAGCTATGCACCAATGCCAGCACCTAGTCCACCCATCCAAACAATTCTGGGACTCTTTTTCTGGAAAAAGAGCCATCGTGGTTCTTACCCTTGATAGTCCTGAATTTGTGGAGCAAGGAGGATTCAAGCAGAGGCATCATGACAACCAAATGACTAAGACAACCGGAAGGTCAGAACAGACCTCCAGGGGAAGCCTCTGGAGCTTTTCCAACTCGATTCCTTTCCCTAGTCATCAAGTGAGAGAGATTTGTTGAATGTGGTGTTCTGCATTATAGATTTGAATGAAGAGAAGAGAGAGACACACACACACACACACACACACACACACAGAGAGAGAGAGAGAGAGAGAGAGAGAGAGAGAGAGAGAGAGAGAGAGAGATGCTTCCCATGCATTTGAGCTTAATTTGGTGCACTTTTAAATAGGGCTTGAATGGGACTGGGAATCGGTCACTTCTGCAATGGAAGCAGAGGCTGTGTAGAGGAAAGGGATGATTACAGAAGCCACGAGGTCACACTGGCATCAACTTAAGAGTCACACAGGATGTATTGGAAAATATCAGTCCTGTTGGCAATGATGGCCCATTCAAGATCAAAAGCACTTAGCAGGATGTGATACTTTTGGGCTTGGTCAACATGTCAAAGGCAGCTAGGTTCAGAACTGGTAGACGTGCACAAATAAAAGCATCCCTGAGAAAGAAAGGAACACGCAGGTATCGAGTGATGTTTATGTGGCGTGGGAGCACAGACTACTGCCATGTCTCCCTAATCACAACTCCCTGTTTTATCCTTGCTTCCTTTTAAGCTGTTCTCTTTACAGAAGACCAAATAATGCAATCTGATTTTTTGAATTGTAAAAAGAGATACAAAACACCAGATAAACATAGAGGTTAATGGATCATCATTAAGGCAAACACCTTTGAAACCACTAACAAGGACAAAAGTAGAACTTTGCCACCCAGTGGAGGAGTTCTCCTACGTGTCTGGTTGTTTCTAGTACAAATCTCTCCTTCCGCCAAATGCAACCACTATCCTAACTTTTACAGAAATCCTTTCTTTACATGTGTTAAAAAAATTGTTTTGTCAAAAAATTAACCAGGCATGGTGGTACATGCCTGTGGTTCCAACTGCTTGGAAGACTGAGGTGGAAGGAACGCCTGAGCCCAGCAGACCGAACCTGTAGTGACTGTGAGCATGCTGCTGCACTCCAGCCTAGAAAATAAGAGTGACGCTCCAACTCAAAAAAAAAAAAACAAAAAGAATAGGTAAACTGAAGTCCATAAAAATTAAAAATATTTTGCTTTAAAGAGCACCATCAGCTGGGCTCGGTGGCTCAGCCTGTAATCCCGTGCTTTGGGAGGCTGAGGTGAGTGGATTGCCTGAGTCCACAGGTTCGAGACCTGCCTGGGCAACTTGGCGAGACCTCATCTCTACAATAAATCAAAAAAATTAGCTGGGCGTGGTAGTGCATGCCTGTAGTTCCAGCTACTGGAAGGCTGAGGCGGAAGGATCGCCAGAGCCCAGCAGGTCAAGGCTGCAGTGGCCACTGCACTCCAGTCTGCGTGACAGAGTGAGACTCCAACTCAAAAAAAAAAAAAAAAAAAAAAAGAGCACCCTCAAGAAAGGGAACCAGAACCAGGTTGGGCTCGGTGGCTCAGCCTATAATCCCAGCACTTTGGGAGGCCGAGGCGAGAGGATTGCCTGAGCCCTCAGGTTCAAGACCAGCCCGGGAAACTTGGCAAGACCTCATCTCTACAATAAATAAAATTAAAAATTAAAAAAAAAAGAAAGAGGAACCCACAGAATGGGAGAACATATTTGCAAGTCAAATACCTGATACATGTACCCAGAATATACAAAGAACTCTTACAACTAAGCAATAAAAAAGATAAATAATTCAATTTTAAAGTGGTCAAGAGATTTGAATGGACATTTCTTCAAAGAAGATATAAAACAGTCCATAAGCACAGGAAAAGGTGTTCCATGTCATCAGCCATTGAGGAAATGCAAATCAAAACCACAATGAGACACCACTTCACAGCCACTGAGATAGCCGAAATCGAGAAGACAAGCAAGAATAAGTGCTGACAAGGATGTGGAAAGATTAGAACCCTCATCATTAGAGCTATATACGCAGCTGGTGAGACTGTAACCTAGTGAAGCTTCTTTGGAAAACAGTTCGGTTTGTTTATCATATGGTTAAGCATAGTTCCCGTCTGACCCAGCAATTCCGCTCTTAAGTATGTACCCAAAAGGACTGAAAATACACATTTAAAACTTGTGCCTGAATATTCACTGCAGCGTTATTTGTAATAACCAAAAAGTAGGAAAAACCAAGTTTCTATCACCCAAGGAATAAGCAAGACGTGCTATACCCGATTCAGCTGTAAAAAGTACAACCTGATTCAGCTGTAAAAGTGTAAAAAGGAATGAATCCTGACATCTGCCAAAATGTGGATGAGCCTGGAAGACACATGTGTGAGTCCACTAATACGAAATGTCAGAGTGGACGAATCCACAGAGACGGGGTGGATCCACTGCTGCCCGAGACTGGAGGAGGAGGGAGTGGATGTGAGCACCGACCGTGGATTTATCGTGGGATAAGAAAAACATTTTAAAATTAGATAGTGGTGGCTGTTGCACAACTCCATGCAGGGACCAGGAGCCACTGAACTGTACACTTCAGCCAAGTGAACTGAATGATCTACAAATTACCCCTCAATAAAGCTGCTCTGTAAGACACAAAAACAAACAGAACAACCCCCGCATGGGGCCACCTCGGCCCAGAGCCAATGACAACTGCATCCTCTTCCAGTGTTTATTTTTTCCACCTTCCTGGGGACGTTTTAAAATCTATTTGTTGATGCTCCCACAACATTAAGAAAATAAGCTCAAAATCTTCATTCCACCCAGGACTGGGGAGCAGTGAAGCATACACGCGAAATCATACTGCATGCAAGCGAGCCCTGTGGGTGCACGCACCATGTTTCAGCCGAGAAGAGATCCTTCCGATGTGCATTTTATTTTATTTTTAATTTTTTTTTTTTTTGAATGGGAGTCTCACTCCATCGCCCATGCTGGAGTGCAGCAGCATGCTCAGGCTCCCACGGTCTCAACCTGCTGGGCTCCAACGATCCTTCCACCTCAGCCTTCCAAGTAGCTGGAACAGAGCCGACGTGCATTTTACAACAGTGCTGAGAAGGCTGATGAGCACTAGCCACATTCCTCTCCTCGCTGTCCTACAAACAGCGAGCTTTGCTCACCAGCCATTCAAGAGGATCGGGAGGGACTCAGGCTCAGAACAACAGGAGGCAAGAGCGATGTCCACGTGGCAGCATTCCAGATGACATCACAGGTGTGTCCCGGCTCGGGGATGACACAGGGGTGTCCCAGAGGTGCCGGGTGGGTGACTCTAACACCCCTTCCCCTTGCCTAGACTTATTGCCAGGATGATTACAGGAAACTGAAACTCATTTCTTCTTGATGATTTTTTCCAACACTTGGTGACGCCCTTGGAGCTAAGCGGAGCCACCCTGCAGCGTCAAACACGACGTGAAACTCTGGTGCCTTGGAAATTCCTGAAGGAGAAACACTTGAGAGCGTCCACGCTTGAGAAGCTTCCTAACATGCTAAAATCAGCAGTTTTCTCTGAAGAGCTGGGTGCACCCCCTGCCAATCGATTTGTCCGGGACCCAAATGGCTTTGCTCAAACTGCTGTCGCCCCACTGGGCAAAAAAAAGCTCTGGCACTTAAAAAATGATTTAAAATACCCAGCTACTTATAATGCTGGAGAAATGTCACAGAGAATCAAATGTTTTGTCAGTGGAAAAAAACGTCGCTGCCTGGAAAAGGCTGCAACCACGTGCAGGGAATTAACCATGGGTGGCGGCCACCACACGGCACCCCTCCACGGAGCTCGGAGTCCTGCTTCTGGTTTGGGGTGTGACTTTTCCTTTTCATTTTTAACTGCAGGGTTCTCCACCGTCTCGCTCACCAACACTCCAGGACGGCAGGAGGCAGGCGAGCCAGGCTTGCACAAAGGCACCCATGGCTTCTGTTTTCCTCATGTTGATAGTTGAACCCACGACCCGGTCACTTAAGAATGTTTATTAAGCTGCTGCTGTGCGCCAGGCGGGATGTCGGCTGGGAGGACGCTGTGGAGAGCTGGGTCAGGCCCCTGCCCAGAAGGCTCATCTCAGCCACATCTACACTGTGTGACCAGGAGCTCCAGCAGGTCACACATGCAGGGCATGAGACCCCAGCCAGGGTTTGGCTCTGGGGCTACTCCCCACAGGAGGTGACGGTGAGGAAGACACGAAGGTGCCGTTGGAGTTGGGGGCAGGGGAAGGACGCAGAGGCCAGCGCTCAGAGCAGCTCGACCTTGGAGTCCCAGGATCTGCAGGAAGTTCAGCATAGCTGGACAGACTCGGGCTTGGCGAGGACGTGGGCCTCCAGGTCTGGACGACTTCCGGGCGCCTCCCGGGAAGCCCTCGTGGCCCAGCCAGGTGCCTGGAGATGGGGAAGCGTAGGGCGCTCGAGAAAGGGTCAGCGAGCCCTGCCAAGACGCTGGCTTCAGCCCAGGGTGTTGAACCATCAAGGAATATCAAGCCAGGAGGTGACCTGAGGGCCACAGAGAAAAGGGAGCGTTCATCTTCATCCACGGTTGGTGGGATTGCCAGCTGGTTCAGCGGCCGGGCCAGGAGTCCAGGATTTCTCAGAGAACTGAAAACAGCTCTACCGCTCCACCCAACAATCGCATTGCTGGGTATCCACCCACAGGAACACAGGTTGTTCCACCAGAAAGACACGATCTCATGTGTCCATCACAGCACCATACACAATAGCAGAAATGGAGAGCCAACCCCAGTGCCCATCAGTGGTGGGCCGGATGGGGAAATGGGGTCCCTACACCCCAGGAATACTATGCAGCCACAAAAGAGAACAAAATCATGTCCTCTGCGGCAACGTGGATGGTGCGGGAGACCATCATCCAGGCGAGTGATCACAGAAACAGAACCCTGAGCACCGCACGCTCCCACTCACAAGTGGGCACTCGGCAGTGCATGCAGACGGACACAGGGCGGGAGCCACAGACACGGGGGCACTCTTGAGGAGGCAGGGAGGGAGAGGAGAGGGTTGGAAAGCACCCACCGGGTACCACGTCCACCACCTGGGTGGCGGGCTCAAAAGAGGCCCAAACCTCACCATCACGTGGTATTGCTATGGAACATACCTGCGCGTGCACCCCTTGAATCTGAGAAAAATTGTTGTGAACGGGCAAAAGTGGCCAGTCCTCCTTCCAGCAGCTACTGAGACACTAAGCTGTGGAAGTTTAAAATCATTACTTAAGCCGGGAGCAGCAGCTCACGCAATCCCAGCACTTCGGGAGGCCAAGGCGAGAGGATTGCCTGAGCCCAGGGGTTCAAGACCAGCCTGGGCAACTTGGTGAGATCTCGTCTCCCCAATCAGTCAAACATTAGCTGGGAGTAGTGGCGCATGCCTGTGGTTCCAGAGACTTGGACGGCTGAGGCGGAAGGATCGCCGGAGCCCCGCTGGTTGAGGCTGCGGTGGCCATGAGCGTGCCCCTGCACCCCAGCCTGCGACAGAGTGAGACGTGGACTCAAAAGTTAATTAATTAATTAATTAATTAATTAATTAGAGAGCAAAGACATTAACCACGGAAGACACCACAGAGTGATACAAAATAACATTAAACGGTCTCTCCCGACAGGCTCAGCTGAGCAGAAAGAGGACCAGGCCGTCTGTGACCCACAAGTACAACCAAACAGAGCCCTGGTTTCCACCGAGCCCCGTTTCCTGGGCATCCCTGAAACTCGCCTGACCACAGTCAAAATTTCTCTTCTTGCGGCCCACGAACATGTGGGTGTGGGCCTGGCTGTCATCTCGCCCAAGCGGTTGGATTTATTATTTCTGGTTTGTCTTGTTCTGGGTGGTCACCGCGTCCTACAGCCCTCTCCTCTTCTGTTCTTGACCCGCTGATGCTCGAGAGACAACAGGACACAGAGAATAAAATGGCAATAAGGGCAGGGTGGCCAAGAGGAGGGAGGCAGCTGCGTCATGGTAGGCCGCCGGTGCCTCTGGGGACTGAGAGTGAGGACAGAAGGCTCGAGAGCCACACGCCAGGCAAGTCATGTCAGCTGCCTCCTGGGGTTCTCACGGCGACCCGGTGAGAGAGGCACCATATCCGAATGAACACAGGCATCATCAAGAAAGAAAAAACTGCCAGTTAAACACACACTTTGACCTCCGTGTTAAAATACAACAAAAGCACGGCTGAGGATCAAGAAACCATGGTATTACCGTTTCCATGTACAGATAGGGAAACCCGAACACGGGAGTGAAGAAACTTGCTGGAGGTCCCTGGCAAGTTCGTGGAAGGACCAGGTTTGAACCCAAAAAGTCTGACCCCCAAGAGCTCAGGCTTCTAAACACTGAATACACTTTCCTCCCAGGCTGAGCTTCCTGGCAGCCGTGGTAAAGATGGACATAGCTTGACAGCAGAGACGGAATGGGCCAGGTTACATAATTCTCATTACTTGGGAAAGAAGTAGACTAGCTTCTTGAGGAAGCCAGAACCGTTCTTGGACAAAACTCAGCAGAAGCGTCTCTTGCAGATAGCACCAAGGGGAGCATTGCAGATAACTCTGTGGGCACCGTCCAGAACAATAAGAAGGTTCATCTCTCAGCACAACCCAATGAAGATGATTCTCCGTGGTCTCAGTCACGGAGGTCTTGCATCCACTGGGACCACGGAGGACCCCAACATGCCCCGCCAAGTGGGGACCAGGCTCCCCAGCTCCCCATCCCTAAACAGCGTGGCTCCCCATCCACTTTTCTCGGGGAATGGCTTATTCGACAGTTCAAGGTCCTCTCTAGGATGGACAAACTGTTGCCAGAGCAGTCACTTACACGACCCAGACACTCTTGGGCTCCACCCTGCACCGTCCTTCCCTTTGGAAAGTCTCCAGCGTGTTGGCCACAGTGACAGAGGCCTCTGTCCCCAGGTCATCACATAGGGTGACGCCGTCTACCGGGCAGTGCTGTGACAGCAGGGCATCACAACACCCAACAAAGCGCCTGGTTCCTGGTGGACTCCCAGTACTTGGTAGCTCCTATTATGATGCCAGCCTAGCAAATTTACTGAAGTATTGGTTTCCCCCTTATGAAAGGGTGGTTTATGCGGTTTTTTCTTTTTCTCATGAAAACATGAAGCAGAACTAATTATTCCTTCTTTTTCTTTTTTGAGACAGAGTCTGGCTCTGTCACTCAGGATGGAGTGCAACGGCGTGATCACCGCTCACTCTAGCCTCAAATTTTGGGCTCAAGCAATCCTCTTGCCTCAGCCTCCAGAGCAGCTGGGACTACAGGTGAGCACCACTGTGCTCAGTTAATGCTTTTATTGTTTGGCAGAGACGAGGTCTCGCTACGTTGCCCAGGGTGGTCTCAAACTCCTGGCCTCAAGGGATCCTCCTACCCCAGCCTCCCAAAGCGCTGGGATTACAGGTGCCTGCCACCTCCCATAGCCTGAACTGATTATTCTCTAAAGAGAATGCTGCATACAAATCGGCCATCCAGTCCAACGTTAATGCTGTTTCTAACCTATTTTTAAATACCTCAGCAAAGCAATTTCACTGCAGAAAAATTAGAAAACACAGATACATAAAAGGAAGTAAATCTGTCTCCCATAATCCCACCATGCAGAGATGACCGCACAGGCCTTTTGGTGTCTGCCCTCCCAGAATGCACACACACACAAACCCACTCTGAATAATCCCACACAGCAAAGACCAGGGACTCACTCCATCCCCCCTCGGGTCATCTCTGCCTTGCCAGCCTTTGCAAAGAACAAAATGTCAACACTTCAGAGAGATCTCAGTGTGTGTAGTTATTCAGCAGAAGTACACGGGAAGGGAGTTATATTTTTAATTACACACACGCTCCCAAGGTCAGCAGCCTCTGTGCACAAATCTCCCGGGACTAACACTGCTGTGTCTGCATACCAGCAAGGCAAATACACACATGCTCACTCCAAAGGTTCCAGCCTCAGGGACCCGACAGCCCACACCAGAGACGAGATGGGCCTGCTCCATTTTCTTAAGTAGTGGGTGACTCCAACACCCCAGGGTCCTGACCTCCCCCTCACAGGCACACACACGCCACGCAGTGCCACCACACACAACTCTGCCCCCGTGCACCCAGTCTCACACCAGGAGGCAGCCGGGACAGCACTGCTTATAGAACTCCACACTTTTTTGTTTTGTTTTGAGTTGGGGGTCTCACTCCATCACCCAGGCTGGAGTGCAGTGGCACGATCATGGTTCACCACAGCCTTGACCTCCTGGGCTCAGGTGACCCTTTCGCTTCAGCCTCCTGAGTCGCTGAGACTACAGGTGTGTGCCACCATGCTGGGGGGTTTTGTTTTTTGTGTGTTTTTTGGTTAAGATGAGGTCTCACTATGTTGTTCAGGCTGGTCACGAGCTGCCGGGCTCCAGTGATCCTTCTACCTCGACCTCCCAAAGTGCAGGGATGACAGGTGTGACCCACCACAACGGGCCTATGTTTGAATTTCTAAGGCAGTCATGTTCAAAAGAATTTCTCCAAAATGGAAATATTTTATAGGTGCACTGTCCATTGTGGGAACTGTGAGCCACAGCTGGCCAGCACAACTGAGGCACTGAAACCATCACTGCATTCACGCCCAAACAGTCGTATGTGACGGTGGCGCATCCAGATGACACAGGCCGACAGCATTTGTTACTGAGGGCGACTGAGAAACCGTCTTGGAGAATGAGTCTTGCCATTCCCCAAGCTTCCTGGCAGACTAGGGAGCGATCAGAAACCCTCTGTTTCGCTGAATGCTTTTCAGACTCGTTTTTAAGAGCAATTCTTTTTCATCTCATGCCTCCCTTCTTTTCAAAAGATCTCTCCTAGGGCAATGCCACTGGCTTAGACATTAGGATGGATGGCTTTCTCAAATGATTTAAGGGGAAAAAACACACACATGCGTGTCCTTTCCCCAACATCATCCATTGAGCATAATTTAATCCTCCCATGGGCCTCAGGGTCATGGCTATACACACAGGCCATCAGACGCAGAAAAACACATCAATTACTGTCATGCACCTGAACGCCGAGAAGCCCTCAGGGTCACCGAGCTCGGTGGGACTATTTAGACCCACCCCAGGCACAGGACTGGATAGCTTTCTGTCATGTCTGCTGCCTAGCTATTAGCGTCTGGCCCTGTCACTGTCACGTGTATGGAAGGTGCATTCACCGCCTCCCCTGTCTCTAATGGTGCCCGCCTGTACCCACAGTAGCCTCCCCTCTCATTCTTGCCTCTGATCTGCTGGCTTGGGGTGGGTGGGGCTGGGGCTGGGGGAGACAGCTGTAAAGTAAGAGGAGTTAGGGGGCAAAGGGCAAGTGAAGAGTCTCCGGAGACTTGGGTTCATGCTGGGGCCTGCTAGCACCTGTCTCCCGTCCACCGCCTGAAGCACTCGGCCACGACTGACGTCCATTTCATCATCTGGGAGCCGCTCTGCCCACCCCGTGGTTCCAGGCAGAGAGCTCTCACATAATGGCTGCTTACAGATGGGCCAGTTCTTAGCTTTATTTGTTTTTAATATTTATTTATTTTTTATATTAATCAATATTTTTTATTATGGTTTTGTGGGGTACAGTTA
>NW_007050398.1:377606-384384 GCF_000164805.1 Carlito syrichta | reverse complement strand
TTTCTGTGAGAGGTCACTCAGTATTATAGACTCTAGTTCCATCCAGGTTGCTGCGAACAGACACTTCACAAAAGAAGCCATCTGAGCAGCCAACAAACACATGAAGAAATGCTCAACCTCACTAATCATCAGGGAGATGCAAATCAAAACGACACTGAGATACCACCTAACTCCAGTCAGAATGGCAATTATCAACAACTCAAAAAATAACAGCTGCTGGAGAGGGTGTGGTGAAAAGGGAACACTTCTACTACACTGTTGGGAGTGTAAACTAGTGCAACCTCTGTGGAAAGCAGTGTGGCGATTCCTAAAAGCTCTAAACATCAACCTCTCATATGACCCTGCAATCCCCCTATTGGGAATATACCCTGAAGAACACATATCACTCTATAAAAAAGATACCTGCACACGTATGTTTATCGCAGCGTTGTTTACAATAGCAAGAACCTGGAAACAACCATGTTGCCCATCAAAAGAGGACTGGATTAAAAAAATGTGGTACATAAGCCATCAAGAGAGCAGGGAGACAGCCTACAGACTGGGAAAAAGTATTTGCCAACTCCAGGTCTGACAAAGGCTTAACATCCTGGATCTACAAGGAACTGAAACGTACTGAAAAGAAGAAAACAAACAACCCCATTATAAAATGGGCAAAAAATATTTATTTTTTTAAAGGTCAAAGGTCTCCCTCTGTCACCCAGGCTGGAGTGCAGTCGCATGCTCATGGCCATTGCAACCTCGACCTGCTAGGCTCAGGCGATCCTTCCACCTCAGCCCTCCAAGTAGCCAGAACTACAGGTGCGTGCTACCATGCCCAGCTAATTTTTGATGTATTGTAGAGATGAGCTCTTGCCAAGTTGCCCAGGCTGGTCTCGAACCCTTGGGCTCTGGAAATCCTCTCGCCTCAGCCTCACAAAATGCTGGGATTATAGGCTTGAGCCTATAAGCACCCAGCCTTAATCTTTATTTTTAGAGACAGTGTCTTGCTCTGAGCCCAGGCTGGAGTGCAGTGGTGCAATCACAGCTCACAGCAGCCTCGAACTCCTGGGCTCAAGTGATCCTCCCACCTCAGCCTCCAGAGTAGCAGGGGACTAAAGGCACATGCCACCACACCCGGCTAATTTTTAAAAAATTTTGTAGAGACCGGTTCTCACTATGTTGCCCAGGCTGGTCTCAAACTTCTGGCCTCGAGCAGTCCTCCCACTTCGGTCTCCCAAAGTACTAGGATGACAGGAGTGAGCCACTGCACCTGACCAGGTTCTTAGTTTTTGGCGGGAAAGGCACTTGTTCTTGTCCTTAATTGCTACTTAGCTTTTCACTCGATATGACTTGTTTCCCCAGAGAATGCACAAACATCTTAGTGAGAGAGGAGCAGAAACCTGGGGAAATGAAGGAGAAAGTTACAGTGTTCCTGGGTGCACCCCCACTGTTTTGCCAAGCAGGAGGCACCCAGAAAGACCCACTGGATGGCAAGGAACAAACAGGATGTTTCGCCTTGGGGCTTGTGTGTGTATAGCTTGAGCATAATGAAAATGGTTTTCACAGTTAAACATTCCTCGAAACAGAAACTGCAGATGTTCCGCGATGATTAAGGACTGACATTTCTTTGCTGCTTTTATCTGATTTGCCAGGACTTGTTGAAGCTTAATTCCCATGGCCGTCTTCAATTACATTTGTGATATGATCGGATGTCTGTTACGCCCTGACGACTTGCTTCTGGAGCCCAGGAAAGTGACCCAGAAAGAGTCTAGAATTCCCTAAACGACACAGTCCTGAGCCAGTGAAATTTCAGAAATGACCCCAATACCCTAAGAGAATCTCCCCAACACCCACAAAAATGAGAGAATGGCCACAGCCCTGATTCGAGACACCGCAGTTCTAGCAATGCAACCTCAGAGCAAAACAGAGGCCCAGCGTGGAGTTCACGCCTGTAATCCCAGCCCTCGGGGACACCAAGGTGGGAGAATTGCTTGAGGCCAAGAGTTCGAGACCAGCCTAGGCAACATCGAAAGACTCCCGTCTCTGCTAAAAATTTTTAAAGATTAGTGGGGTGTGGTGGCACACACACACCTATGGTCCCAGCTACTCAGGAGGCTGAGGCAGCGGGATAGCTTGAGCTCAGGAGTTCAAGGCTGCAGTGAGCTATGGATCATGCCACTCCAGCCTGGGCAACAGAGCAAGATCCTGTCTCTAAAAAATAATGAAATAAAATAAATAAATAAAAAGAGTGAACCAGCTTTTCTGGACAGCCACATCACACTGCTGACTAGAACTTGAACTTACAATCAAATTGAACCCTCCCATCTTTCACAGTTTACATCCTCTGATCCCTTCCCCGGCCAGTCATTCCAAGATCTGGAGGAAGCCGAGACCAGAGCCCTCTCTGGACAAACTCACAGACTCCCATCCTTGCAGACGTTCTTTCCAGAAACGATACAACACCATGAAACCTCAGAGTTCCGCAGCACTACAACCACGGACACGCTCAGTATCTGGTTCCATTTGTCCATCCGGCAGCATTTGTGAGATCCAGCTTCAGCCTGGAGAGCAGAGCTCTCCTGTGCGAGTCACTCAGGACACTTGCGGCTCCTGGGAAGCTGTCAGACCCATCAAAAGACATGCACCCAGCTAGGAAGACCCCTTTTCATATGTAAGCATGAATATGTATGTTCTGGCCTTGTCACATCTTGTCAGAAGGAAAGAAAACTCCCCCCTCATGAGGAGATTAGACAGGGGCGTTGGCCCTGCAACCTGCACCTCTTGCCCCAGCCTTGGGGTCCTGGCAGAGCAGAGAGACCCACAGAGGCGAGATCAGGACCCAGAGAGAAGGGCAGCACACGCCCACCGAGATGGGCCTGACAGGTGGAACCAGAGGCAGGAGGCAAAACCAGCTCATCATCAGCCGATCCATGGGGTCTGGCGCAGTGAGAAGGTGGAATGACCGTCCACGTCTCAGGGGGCCACAAAGCCAGGCAGCTCCCTCTTCCTGCTGTTTCTTCCGGCCTGTCCCCATCCCCTGTATGTGAGGGGGCAGGAGAGCCAAGGGGTGATCTGCGCTAGACCGCCAGGTAGATGAAAAGTTGAAAGCCTGTGGGTTCTGGAGTCTTTCTGGTTTTTTCTGTAAGCGGAGGGGCATCTTCTCTCTTCTTGAGAACTCTGATTTGAGCAACTTGACAAGTGGAAAAAGCATCCACTCTTGGAGTCAGGCCGACCAGGGCGCATACTCCAGCGATGTGACCTGAGCCAGAGGCCTTGATTCCTGGGCCTCCGTGTCTCATCTGACACTGAGAGAATCTGAGCCAACATACATGAACTCCCAGTACACCACAGCTAACTGCGCTTGAATGCCACAAGCAAGGCCTAACAGGCGGAAAAGAAACAGGAGCGGCTGTCTGGGGACTTGTCTGGGGCAGGAAGGTTCTTGCTTTTGAGGTTTTTTCAGGTTGGTTAACTCATTTCCCTAAGTTGGAATATGTTCTGGAGAGTTCAGGCCACCCCCGCTGAAACATGGAGTCCAAACGAGGAGTTCAAGCCATCCCCGCCGAAACATGGCGTCCACCCAAAGAAGGGAGGGTGAGGAGTCGTCACAGGTGAGAGACTTCTGTTTCTGTCTTCCAGTGCAGCCCTTCAGTCACAAAGTGAACACATTTACTCCGAGTGGAGACTGATTAGAATTTAATGACATTATGCTGAATAAATAAATGTGCCACAGTCACAGTGTGTGCAATACATAGGAATAACGTAGGGAGAAACGGCCATATGCTAGAGAACCTTCAGAATAAACACGCTTCTGCACGTGCGCGTGGGTGTTTCTAAACACGTCCAGCTGACGGTTGGCGCTGCCCCGCCCCTCTAACAGCTGAGATGCGGGTCTTGGGCCTCCAAGTCTCCCTGAGGCAAAGTCCACCTTCCGCTCCGAAAAGTCTAGCTGTGTGGGGTGCCATCTGCCCTCCTGGGACACTGAGTCCTTGAGGAAACGTTCGTGTCTTCTTTCCTTTGGAATCTCTGGGGAGTTGCACATAGCAGGCCCTTACACAGACCCATAGTGGGCCCTCACACAGATGCACAGTAGGCCCTTACAGACACATAGTAGGCCCTTCTAAAGATATACAGTAGGCCCTTACACAGACATATAGTAGGCCCTTATACAGCACATAGTAGGCCTTACGCAGATGCACAGTAGGTCCTTAGACAGACACATGAGACACATATATAATAGGCCCTTATACAGACAACTGCTGAAGGGCAGAGGAAAGAAAGTTGATGGATGATCCACAAACCGAGGGCATGTGTGTGTGAAGTCGATCCTGTTTCGTCACTTCCAGCAGGAGCGGCCAGCGTGGGGTGGGGGATACGCTGGGCTATGAGGAGGTATGGAGCTGGGGGCCTGAGAGGAAGGGGCATCTGGAGGCCAGGTCCCAGGGCTCCTCCATTTGCTTAAAGGAACAGCCAGTCACAAGGACGGTGTCTGCCAACCCCCAACTTTGCTACCAGTAAGATGTTAAAAGTCGGCAGGGCTTGGTGGCTCACACCTGTAATCCCAGTAATCTGGGAGGCCGAGGCAGGAGGATTGATCAAGTTCAGGAGGTTGAGACCAGCCTGGAAAATATGGCAAGACCTTGTCTCCAAAAAAAAAAAAAAAATTAGCAAATTATCCAGGTGTGGTGGCTCACACCTGCAGTCCCAGCTACTCGGGCGGCTGAGGTGGGGAGGATCACCTGAGCCCAGGAGGTCGAGGCTGCAGTGAGCTGTGATCATGCCACTGACCTCCAGCCTGGGCCACCAAGTGAGACCCTGACTCAAAAAAAAAAAGAAAAAGAAAAAAGAAAAAAAACTCCAAAGAGGACCAGGAGTGAGAAATCAGGATCCATCTGGCAAACGCAAATCTCCAGAGCTCACATGGGAGAAACGTGGAAAAGCAACTGATCCAACAAGGTTCTCGGCTCTAAATCCATGATGAGATGATAGTGCGTGTTCATGCTGAAATATTAGGGGAGAAGTGAGAAGTCGAAGGAAAGCTACCCACAGGCCCACGTTCCATCCAATTCAGGGCCGCATTCAGTTCCGCCTCTTCAGTAGAGACAAAACCCAGTTGACTGTGTAAAGCCTGGGGACATCCTTCTCCACCCTGAATGTCCACACTGACTCTTCCACCCTGAAGGTCTACACCACTAAGGACGAGCAGGAGGGGTGGGTGACAATCCAATCCATGGGCTCTTTGCGGAGGCGAAAATGCGGCCTGCAGAAACGCGTGGGGCCGCACCGCCTCTTCTGAGACAGATCTCAATGCTGTGTGTGTCAAGACCTTCAACACCTGACTGTGATGCCACCGAGGAGGCTTCGAGGATCAGCCCTTGGCTATCTAAAGGTTGTATCTTTCCTCTGAGCAGTTGTTTCCTGACGTTCACAGAATAGCGACAAGCAGGGGTCACAGGAAGGCACTCCTGGGCGCACATGCCTCCCCACACCGAGCAGGGCATGGGGAAATCGCATCCCAAAGACACAAGCTCGTCCTTGAGTAGGAGCAGCGTAAATGATGTCCAAGGCCACCTGCATGGTCACTGACCTGCAGCCCCCTTCACTGTAAAACATTCTGGACCGTGGCTCCACCCAGTCCTCCCCTGACATGCAAACATCTTCAAATCAACAGAGGTGCCAAAAACCACACTTCACATCAACTCTGTACGGGACGGAATGTCTTGCCACTGCAGCAAGGAAACACATCTTAGCAGATAAATGCCTGTGGCACCGCAAACAGGGCTCAATCATGGGGTGGGCCCCTCTGGTACCGTGTCTCTGAGTATAACATCGGAGCTCAGCAACAAGAGCACCTTCCCACCAGCGGATTCAAGGTTCATAACCACATCTCCAGAGAAGGTTGCTGCAGCATGTCTTAAATATAAGTTTTTAGATCAAATCAGCATCCACAAGTTGCTTTTTTTGGTCTTGTAATTACACTTCCGGTTTCACACATGGAGAGAGACATGCAGCGTCTAGAAGCAAGGTCACCGCTTATACACCCTTTTGAGAAAGAGGGTCTTGCTCTGTCACTCAGGCCGGAATGCAGTGGCACAATCCCAGCTCACTGCAGCCTCAAACTCTTGGGCTCAAGTGCTACTCTCACCCAGGCCTCCTAAGTAGCAAGAACTGCAGGCATGCACCATCATGACTGGCTAATTTTTAAATGTTTTGTAGAGATGGGGTCTCGCTACGTTGCCCAGGCTGGTCTCAAACTCCTGAATTCAAGCTATCCTCCTGCCTCATCCTCCCAAAGTGCTGGGATTATAGGCATGAGTCACCACGCCTGGCTACTCCACTGTTTTGAATGCTCATCCTCAATCTGCCCATCTGGCAAGCTCAATTCACACAGCAAGTGCCCTTCTCCAACCACGTCCTTCCCCACCCCAGAAAGACCGCATGTTCCCTCCCTTGGTTGCAGCATCTTCTGCATACCTCTGACACCTCACTTCACAACTGCAAATGTATTGAGCCCCTAATAGGTGCCAAGAAATTTTCTAGGCACTAGGAATATCATGGCATGAACACAGAAAAAGTCCCTGATGTCTTGGAGTTATATCTAGAAAAACACAAGCAATAAACATAAACTACAATGTCCTCTCAAGCAGTAATGTGTGCTACAAAGAAAAAGCATTGCAAAGGATGCTAAAATTGTATGTGACGGGGCAAAGAGAACAAATATTGATTGGATGGATGGATGGGTGGACGGGTGGGTGGATGGGTGGATGGGTGGTTGGATGAGTGGGTGGATGAGTGGATG
>NW_007050398.1:350591-376888 GCF_000164805.1 Carlito syrichta | reverse complement strand
GGGGGTGGGCGGGTGGATGCATAGCCATCCTAAACACCACAAAGGTATTTTAGAGAGTAAACCCTTAAGGAACATGAAGGTTTTAATTGATTTATGAGTGCAGCTGCTCACACCACCACACGATTCTCATGTAGGTAGGTCAGTACCCACATCACCTCCACACTTATCTCCTTGCCCCTGCCCCCCCCAGACCCTTTGTTCCAGGCAGAGATGCACTTCAAGCTCTCAGGGTATGGCATCCTCACTCTCAACTCCATGCTCTTCTGCCCTGACCACTCCTCTTTTCCAGACTACACATTGTTTCTTTTAAGACGGAACTCAAGCTTCACCTTCTCCTTCCCTACAAGACTGTGTGGCCTCAAGAACACTCCCATGGCATGTCTCCATCTCAGCACTTCTTGTGTGGTTATATGTCTTCTTCCCTGCTGTGGGAGCCAGTCCTCCAGTGTCCTCACCTCCTGGTATCTGCAGCCTTCCATATCAAAATGGGCTGTGTTGCAAGACAATAGGGCAGAAGTGACGGTGTTTGGCTTCTGAGCTAGGTCAGAAGAGGCACTACAGCTTCTGGCCAGGCCTCTTGGGTCAAGTGCTGAAGAAAGCCAGCATCACATCTCAGGAGACACCTATATGGGGAAGTAGCAACAGTCCCATCATACAAGTGAGCTCAGAACTCAGATGTGTATCTTCCTGCCCCGGTCAAGCCTTCAGGTGTCTGCAGTCTTGGCCAACCTTTGGATATAAACTCATGGGAGACCCTGGACAGACCTACCCAGCCAAGCAGATCCTAAATTCCTGACCCACAGAAACAGTGAGAAGCAAGCAAAGTCTATGATGGTTTCAAGCACCAAGTGTTGGGTAGTTTATTACAAAGGAACAGACAACAGATGAGTTCTTTAAAGGCAGGAATTGTGTCCCCATCTCTACGCTCTCTAAGGTCTGCAGTCATACCTGGAACATGCAAAAGTGTCAGAAATGTTCAGTGAATCAAGGAAATGTGTTTAGCTTATGAACAACAAAAGTTCATTTCTCCCAGCTCTGGAGGCTGAGAAGTCCAAGATCAAGGTGCCAGCAGAGCCTGTGTCTGTGCCCACTTCCTGGTTTACATATGGCCATCCTCTCACTGTGTCCTCACATGACAGAAGGGCTGGATGTTTCTTAAAAACTGACATTCACTGAGTCCTGATTATGCCAGGCATGGTCCTAAGCACATTACATATGTTAACTTGTCCAACCCTATGAAACAGGCAAACAGAGGATAAATATTGTTGGATGGATGGATAGATGGATGGATGGATGGATGGATGGATGGATGGATGGATGGATGGATGGATGGATGGATGGGTAGGTGGTTGGATGGGAGGATGGGTGGATAGGTGGGTGAATGGATGGGTGAGTGGGTGGGTGGATGGATGGATGGGTGGATGGGTGGATGGATGGATAGACAGATGGACAGGTGAGTGGATGGATGGATGGATAGATGGATGAGTGGACAGGCGGATGAGTGGATGGGTGGGTGGGAAAATGGATGGATGGATAGGTGGGTGAATGGATGGGTGAGTGGGTGGGTGGATGGATGGATGGAAGGATGGATGAGTGGAGGATGGGTGGGTTAGTAAATGGATGGATGAATGGATAGATGGATGAGTGGGTGGGTGGAAAGATGGATGGATGGATGGATGGACAGATGAGTGGGAAGATGGGTAGGTTAGCAAATGGATGGATGAGTGGATGGATGGATGGGTGGGTGGATGGTGGGTGGGTGGGAAAATGGATGGATGGATAAATGGATGGATGGTAAATGGTTGGATGGTTGGATGGACACCACCATCCCCACATTAAAAACGGGAAAACTGAAGCAGAAAGAAACGAACAACTTGCTCAAGGACACATATGTGGCATGCAATGGAGCTAGACCTGGAACTCAAGAATCTGAACCCAAGACACCACCCTTAACCATTATGCAAAGTCATTTCTTGGTGGAAGCTGCCTGCGGACAGGGGACCTGCCTCATTCCTCTCTGAACCCTCACAGACATGATGCCACAACAATACATGTGGAGTAAATGAATGAATGAATAAGTGAATGAACATGGCCAGAAATTCCTTTCACGCTTGATTACAAATCCTCTCAATAACCAACACAAATTACTTCATACAAGTCTTGATATTAGCCAGCATGTCTGTTTCTTCTGGATTAGAGTCAAATTCTAAATATAAATGGAATTTCATTCTTGAAAGGCGCTGGGAGACTTCACGGAACAACTGCTGTCATCCGCTTCCCTCTGACTCTCTCCCACGTACCATCCCATGGTTCGCTGTCTTTGTCTCCCCCACCAGCAGCCACCCCCATAACAGAGGTTGGGGATAAAATTAAGGACATCATGGAACGATGCCCTTGTCAGACTCAGCCCTTCCCGGTTTCACCTCCTGGCCGCAGCCCTGCCCTCTCCCCCTCATCCACCAAGGGCCGCCAGGACACAGGCCACACCCTGCTGCCAGCTCCACTCTCCAGGACGGGACTGAGGGTGATTCACCCCATCACCGTTCACTGTGGGGCCCGCTCTGTGCCAGGCACTGTGTCAGACCCCTGCATTCGGGTGTTCACAGACCAAGTAGAGGAGCAGAGGGTGTAGACAGCCATCGAGCCATATACACGAGAGGTGAGGAGGAGAACAGTCCCAGGAAGACACCCTGAGGGCCCGAGGAGCACCCTGGACCGGGGGCCACCCCATCTTCATCCCTGAACTCAGGTACCAGCTGGTCCCTTTGGGGCAGGCCTCGTGCTTAAGAAGTTCCTCTTTCCGCACGGAGTGTGTGAGGGAAATATGTTACCCTACAGGCTTGAGAGTGCATATTCCTTGTATGCTTTCATTTCATTTTGGTATCCACAGCTGCTAGAGGCAAGGACAGCTCCTTTTTAATGAATTAATTAGAGCTAATCCACACACATGGCAAGACGTGCAAACAGTATGAAGAGATTACAGTGAAGATCTCTCCCATCTTCCCCTGACCTCGGGTTTCTTCCAGAAACAACCACTGCTACCGATGACCTGTGGCTCCTTCCAGAAGTATCACATGCCTGGGGGATAGGCAGATTTTTCCAAGTGGGACCACACAGTGAGCATCCCTCCACCATTCCTCTTCTATGTAACAATGTCATCAGAGATCACTCTATAACAGCACATCAATCTCTATTCTTTTTAAGAGCTGCATAGGATTTTATTATGCAGCCATAACATCATTAACCAACTCCTAAGAACGTTCAATTAGATTGTTTCCAGTGATTTGAAGCAATTCGATGCATTCTTAGCTACTAAAAAGAACAATGGAACAACAGTGTTTCATTCTGTTGTGACAGTGAATAAATAAATAAATCCCAGCTTTCCAAGATAAGCAAGTTCCATCTATTTGCCCTTCCTTCTGTTTGTTTTCTGAGACCATGGTTAACATCTAGAGCCAATAGCCCTGGGTGGCACTGATCCTGTCTAATTTCATAGTTTACTGGAAACCCTATGGGTACAAAGCCAAGCACTTTGGAGATGACTTTCCTTGGCCCTGTGTTGTCACTGCTGCAGAAATGCTTTACTCAGATAAGCGAGAGAAGACTCTAGCCTTGCTGCATTTCTCATAGCTAGCTGGTGCCAGTTTCCTTTCTTCTTCTCAGAAATTCAGAAAATGAGTCGTTTCATAAGCAGCTTTTTTTCCATTAGGATCAGAGATGCAACTTCAATGTGTCCACAGGTCATTAACCTGGACGCCTCTTCAGGGTCTGTGAATAATACCTGGGTTTCAGTATATGTGGTTTCCTTTTAAATTCCATAGATTCTGCTCTAAGTACTACAGCTATCATTCTGAGAATAGCCAAGAGCTTCACCAGGCTGCCAATGAGGCTCATGGTACCACAAGGGTAAAACTCTCTGGCTTCCAGCAAGTTAAAAATCCACTTGGGACACCAGGAAAAATCAACTACTTTGAAAAAGTTCTCCCCTGAAAATCTCTAACCAAAAGTCCCATTCTTTTAGGTTTAAGACCAGAATTCACACTACCAGAATGAGTTGGAGGAATAATGATAACAACCTGAGCTGAACACATGATTAAGGCAGCCTTGGTTGGCACTGTCCTGTGGTAGGAATAAAAGTACGTCCACCCTCTCTGGAGAAAGTTACCACAAACACAGGGTTCCAACAATCCCCACAGACAAAGTTCCAAGGGAAATGAGTTTTCAGTAAAAAATCACTCAAAATAAGAGCAAATTACTTTAAGTGAAAGTATTCAGAAAACAGGAACTATTGCAAGGGTCAGGTATAGAATATAAAATAAGTACAAAGAAATAAAACAGGGATTAAAGAAATGGTAGAAAATATAATTAAGTCATTCATTTTTAAATCTACACAGAAATTCTTAAATATAAACTATGATAATGTAATCCCAGCACTTTGGGAGGCAGAGGTGAGAGGATTACCTGAGCCTATGGGTTCGAGACCAACCTGGGCAACTTGGCGAGACTCCATCTCTACAGTCAATCAAAAAATTAGCTGGGTGTGGTGGCACATGCCTAAAGTTCCAGCTACTTGGAAGGCTGAGGCAGAAGGATCACCTGAGCCCAGCAGGTTGAGGCTGCGGTGGCCATGAGCATGCCATGACTCCAGCCTGGGTGACAAAAGAAAGAAAGAAAGAGAGAGAGAGAGAGAGAGAAAGAAAGAAATAAAAAATATATATAATGTGATAATGAGAACTAAAAACATAGACATTGCATATTAGACATAGTCAATGACAGAAGTTATGAACCATAAGACAAACTTGAAGAAACTACCCCAAGTGCAGCACAGAGAGACAAGAGTCAAAATACACAAAAGAAGTAATATGGAGTTCAGTGATCTGGAGGACAGAGGGAGGCTCAAATCTAGTCAGATCTCCAGAGAGAAAAAATAAGGACTTTGGGTAGAGGCAATATTCAAAGAAATAAAGATTAAAGATTTTAAAAAATTAATTTCAAAAATTAATCTGAATTCTCAGATTAAAGCACAATAAATCCCAACCAGAATAAATAAAAATAAACCAATATCTAGATATTTTAAAAATCAATTTTTAGTGAAACTCAAGAACTCAAAATCAAGAAAAGTATAAAAGGAGTCAGAGGGAAAAGAGATCACTGACAAAGGCTGAGGCAGACTTCTCAGTATCAAAAGTGGAAGTAAAGACACATCTTCAAAGAGTTGAGAGAAAATAACTGTCAACCTAGAGTAATATACCCAGCAAAACTATCCATCAGGACAAGGGTGAGATAAAGACATTTATCCAAAATGGATCCATTATCCAAAAATTGATGGAGGTCATTGCTGACTTGCCCTCACTAAAGGAATTTCTAAAGGAAGTACTCAAAAGAAGGAGAATGGTTCAGAAGGCAGGTCTGAGATGCTAGAAGGAATATTTAAGCAAAGAAACTTATAAATTTGGGCACATCTGCATTAATGTTAACTGCGTAAAGTTTGAAAACAACGACTGACTAGCGACTTTTTTTTTAAAAATCGATGTAGAAAAAAATTATGGGTAACAATGACATGTTAAGTCAGGTTTGGAAAACCTAGATTTTAATTTCATATATATTCTATAAAAGGACGGTAAAGGTACTGATTAACTTTAGACCTTGTTAAGTTAGTACACATGTTTACATTTTTAAGTTAACTAGGAAAACAATAGAAATAGAGCGCTTAGGCCAGGCTCAGTGGCTCAGCCTGCAATCCCAGTGGATTGCCTGAGCCTGTGGGTTCGAGACCAGCCTGGGCAACTTGGCAAGACCTTGTCTCTACAATAAATAAATTTTTAAAAATTAGCTGGGCGTGGTAGTGCACACCTGTAGTACCAGCTACTTGGAAGGCTGAGGCAGAAGGATCACCAGAGTCCATCAGGTTGACGCTGGAGTGGCTGTGAGTGTGCCATGACACTCCAGCCTGGGTGACAGAGTGAGACTCCAACTCAAAAAAACAGAAAGAAAGAAATAGATGGTTTAAGCTAATAAGGAAACAAAAGTAAATGAGAAAATAATCAATCCAAATGAAGACAAAAGGGAAAAGGAAAAAGAGTGGGAAAAAACCACATAAAATAAGATGATAAAGATACATTCAAATATTTCACTAATTATAATCAATACAAATAGACTAAAATTTCCAGATAAAAGACAAATGCTGCCAGAAAATATTTTAAAATAAATAATCTAGCTATATGAAGTCTGTCCTTATATTTACAAGAATATCTTTCAGTAAAAGAATAGAGATAGATATATCAAGAAAATGCCAACAAAAATAAAACTGATGTGGCTATTTTAATATCAGATCAAATAAATTTTGAGGCAAAAAAATGATAGATAAGTGGTTAGAAGAGAGAACTTTATATGTTCCCAACATATGAAACTGATAAATACTCAAGGTGATTGATACCCCTCAAACTCTGACCTGATCATTAAACATTCTATGCATGCAAAAAAACACATGTATCCCTTAAATATGTTAAATACCCTGATTAATAAAAAAAAATTTTTAATTATAGATGGAAGGTCATTTTATAATTAAAAACCTCAACTTACTAGACTGACAAAGATTCTAAACTTGTATGAACCCAATAATACGGGTTCAAAATATGTAAATCAAAAACTGACAGAACTAGGAATATCTGGTTAATTCACCATCACAGGGAGATCTTATCACACCTCTCAGTAACTTAAAGAATAAAATAGTAAATGATTTAGAAGATTGTATCAACATAAGTACTAAGCTTGACCTAATAATATTACACTGAAGAAATGAAGAATGCCATTTCTTTTCAAGTACATAAGTTTATAATTACAAAATTTGACAATATTTTGGACCATATAGGAGGAAGTCTCACAAGAGTTCAAAGCCTCAATATCATACAAACACATTATCTGATCATGACACAATTAAATTAACAAAAGATAGTCTTGTAAATTAGAAAACATACTGCTAAATACAAAATGTTTCAAAAATAAGCCATAATGGAAATTTTGAAAATACTTAGAACTAAACAATAGCAACAAAAACAACTATGTATCAAAATTTAAATACTAAAGCAGTATTTAAGAAGAATATTTATAATCCTAAATGTCACATTTTTAAAAAAAGATCAGATACAAAATACAGCTGGATAGGAGGAACAAGTTCCGGTGTTCTGCAGCACTTTAGGGTTAATACAGTTAACAAAAATTTAGGGTACATTTTCAAAAAGCTAGAAGAGAGGATTTTGAATGTTCACAACACAAAGAAATGATAAATGTTTGAGGTGATCAACATGCCAACTACCATGATTTGCTCATAATACGTTGTATATAGGTGTAAAATATCACTCTGTATCCCATAAATATGTACAAAAAGAAAAAGGAGAGGCTGGAAATTAATGAACTAGACATCTAACTTGAAAGTTAGAAAAAGACAGCAAAGTAACCCCCCCAAAATTAGAAAATCTTTTAAAAATAATTCAAGCAAAAATTAACAAAAAGAAAATAAGGAAAGAGAAACATATCGATTCTGGAGACTTAAGAGATGCATTGACAATCAAAATGTCTGGATCTTACATGGGTCTGATTCAAAAAGAAAAACTGTACCAAAAAAGATTTTAAGTCAAGTTGAGAATTATGAACTATGACCAAATAGTGTTCACTCATTCACTTGTTTTAGGTGATGACATTCTGGTTACGATTTTTAAGGGGCCTTATCTTTCAGAGATACATACTGAAATATTTACAGAGGAAATGATGTGATGCTTGGGATTTATCTCAAAATAATCTGAAGGTGGAAGGAGTGGTTCGGATATACTCTAACAGGACATTAGCTGGAAACCATTGTGCCTGGGGGTTGGAACCATGGGGGATTCGATCCTCTCTTCCCTTTCATACATGTTTAAAATTCTTCCATAACAAAGAGTCAACATAAAAGATACAATAGAAAGAAATCATGCCAAAGTTGAGAGGCTAAAACTAGCACACCTCTAGCAAAATCAGAAAAAAGGGGCAAAAACAGAGGCAGCAGGTTCAAAGATAGTAAGAGGAAGACGGCCTGGCTACACAGTGAGCCTTGCCTCAAAAAAATAGAAGCAAGCCGGTGGCAAGCCGTTAGTCCTAGCCAGCCTGAACAAAAACTTAAGAGAAACCCAACAGAAAGAAAATGAATGCATTTAAAAGGAGGAAATAAAACCGTCATGTCAACAGATGAAAACATTGTCTACATTAAGCATACAAAAGAATCTACAAATTATTAGAGTCATCAAGAGAACTTAGCACGTCTTCCAGACATAAAATGAATATATAAAAAATTAAATGCATTTCTTTTTTTTAATACATATTTTTTGTCTTAAAATTGTGGGGTACAGTTGAGGGTTAGGTATATAAATATGCATTGTGCAGGTACCCTTGTTGATGAGGTGTGCCCCCTTTCCCCAGACAGATATTGACTACTGTTAATCCCACCTCCCTTCCCCTCCCTGCTCCCCCCATAGTTTCCCACCACTCTCAATCCTTTTCTTATAGTGTTATGATAGTTGTGCAAGGTCCACTTATGAGTGAGAAGATGTGATACTCAGATCCTTGTTTCTATGAGAGATCACTCAGTATTATAAGCTCTAATTCCATCCAGGTTGCTACGAAATGCATGCTTTTGTTCTTTTTTATGGCTGCATAGTATTTCATTGAGTATATGTACCACATTTTTAAAATCCAGTCCTCTTTTGATGGACAGCATGGTTGGTTCCATGATCTTGCTATTGTGAACAATGCTGCGATAAACATACATGTGCAGGTATCTTTTTTATAGAGTGATTTGAGTTCTTCAGGGTATATTCCCAGTAGGGGGATTGTGGGGTCATATGGAAGGTTGATTTTTAGAGCTTTTAGGAATTGCCACGCTGATTACCATAGAGGCTGCACTAGCTTACACTCCCACCAACAGTGTAGAGGTGTTCCCTTTTCACCACATCCTCTCCAGCATCTGTTATTTTTAAGTTATTGATAATGGCCATTCCCAAATATACACAATCAGAAACACAAAAGATGAAGTCACATCTGACCTGGAAGAAATACAAAAGATTATTAGAGACTACTATGTACACTTGTATGGAAACAAACTTGAAAACCTCAAGGAAATGGAGGACTTTCTGTCATCACACAACCTGCCTAGTTTGAAACAAGAAGAAATTGAGACCCTAAATAGACCAATAACAATCAAGAAAATTGACTATGTAATAAGAAAACTACCTACAAAAGAAAGCCCGGGACCAGATGGCTTTCCAGCAGAATTCTATAAGACATTTAAGGAGGAGCTGATACCAATCCTACTGAAAGTATTCCAGGCGATTGAGAAAGATGGAACTCTCCCCAAATCATTTTATGAAGCTAACATCACATTGATACTCAAGCCAGGCAAAGACCCAACAAATGCATTTCTATATACTGGCAAAAAATTAGAAAATGTCATCTCAAAGAGTTATCGTTCATAATCCCTAATAGAAAGAGATAGTCATACGAAGAATTCAAATGAAAGAATGTGCAAGGTGTTTTTTACAGATTCAGTGTATTTTTGATAAGTTCCCACAGATTGACTTTTAAACATAGGCAATCTGACAATTAAGTTCATGAACTCATCTTAGAAAAAGTACTAGATACCTCATTGCTGAATAGTATTACAGTCCCCTTCAAAGTACTCCACCCGGGAAGCTATGCACCGATGCCAGCATCTAGTTCACCAGTCAGAGCAATTTTGGAACACTCTTTTTTTTTCTGGAATGGCCATCAGAGCTGTCCTCACAGGAATGTCAGAGTTTAAATTACAACAATGAACAAACATCAAATTTCAAGAGTGGAAGTGAAATCAGGGACATGTTGGTCCAAGTTTGATAATGCTCTGAAGAAAATGGCAGTGTGCAAATGGATTATGCGTTTTTCTGAGGGAGAGAGTGTCCTTGATGAAGAGAGGTCAGGGCGGCCAATAGCATTGCAAAAATTCATTGAATTGTGTGTCAAAATTGTTGGCTGACTGTGAGAAGCATAGCAGGCCAAATAAACGTTGATAGAGAAACAGGAAAATCTTAACTGAAAATCTTGGCACAAGAAAGGTGTGTGCAAAAATGGTCCCAAAGGAGCACTTGCATCACGACAATGCACTAGCTCACACAGCTCTGTCTATAAGGAAATTTTCAGCCAGTAAACAAATAACAGCATGGGAACACTCTCCCTAGTCACCAGACCTGGCCCCCAGTGAGTTTTTTCTTTACCTGAAGATAAAGGAAATACTGAAAGGAAGACATTTGATGACATTCAGGACATCCAGGGTAACATGACAGCAGCTCTGATGGGCCAAATTAGAAAAAGAGCTCCAAAACTGCTTTGACGGGTGGACTAGGCACTGCACCAGTGCACAGCTTCCTAAGGGGGGTACCTTGAAGGTGGCCCTAGTGATACTTAGCCATGAGGTATGGAGCACTTTTTCTAGGGTGGTTCCTGAACTTAACTGTCAGACAGCATGTGGTAGAGAGGAGAGAAAGCCAAGGTCAAACACTCCTGAAAACAGAGGCAGGGCAGAGAACGTGTCCTACCACGTATCGTGAGCTCATGGGAAGTTACAGTATTTAAGACAGCACGGTATTGACCTGGGAATAGATAAGCAGACAGACGGAAGAGTATAAAAACTCTAGAAAGAGTTCCATGCTGACGTAGACACCGGATGGACACCGAGGTCATGAGGAAAGAAGGGGACGTTCCATGGGTCATCCTTAGGGGGAGAAAGGAAGAATTCCCATCTGAGGAGATCCCACAAGTCAGCACCTGAAGGGGAAAGGACTTAGCTGTGGCAGGAAAAAGCTGAAACTTTTAGAAAAACAGCAGAAAATGTCCTTATAAACTTGAGACAGAGAAGCATTGCTTAAAAGATGCACAAAAGACTGGTTTACTCAACCACATTAAAATTATGGACTTCAAATCGGGCTTGGTAGCTTAGCCTATAATCCCGCACTTTGGGAGGTTGAGGTGAGTGGATTGCCTGAGCCCGTGGGTTCGAAACCCACCCGGGCAACTTGGCGAGACCTCATCTCTACAGTAAATCAAAAAATTAGCCAGGCGTGGTAGCATGTGCCTGTAATTCCAGCTACTTGGAAGGTTGAGGCAGAAGGATCGCCGGAGCCCAGCAGGTCAAGGCTGCGGTGGCCTGGAGCGTGCCACTGCACTCCAGTCTGGGCGACAGAGTCAGACCCCCAACTCAAAAAAAAAAAAAAAGTAAGGACTTCTGTTTATCAAAAATAAAAAATAAAATAGAGTGAGAACAATTCAAAAATTGAGAGAAAACATTTATAATTCATATTATCAAAATAAATTAATATCCAGATGACATACAAACCGTCTATGAATCAATGAGCAAAAGGAAAAATAATCGGCCCACAAACAGGTGAAAGATGCTCCCCCTCCCCAGAAACTGCAGAAATAGAAACCAAGTCACAGTGAGAAGCCATGGTGCACCCATGGGTGGAAAGTGGAGCGTCCATGCCGAGTGAGGGCAAAGGTGAGGAACTGCAGGAATCCCCGCGCCCTCCCAGAGTAGCGTGACCAGGAGCTGCCACTCCGAAGACTTCTGGACAGCTTCCCACAGTCCAGGAATGCAGGACAAGGGGATCCCCGACAAACCAGAAATTCAGCACCTGGGAAGAGACCAAGAGTGCATGGACAAAGGGGACCCAAAAACCAGAACTGCCTTTGGGATAGCAGGCCTCTTGCAGTCTTGGCTTCGCTAGCTAGGCCGGTGTTCCGGGAACCCATCACCATCCGTGGACCAGCTAGTGCTGTTGTAAGAGGCTGCATTTGGCTTCAAGGAATTTTTTTCGGAGACTTCCAACGTGTTTGCCCATTTCAAGATGCGTGATCTACAAGCGCACCTGCCCACACCGCGCTGAGTGGTCCACATTTTTTTACCAAAAACAGCATGACCCCCTAGACCTGCCCTCCCTATTCTCCGGATCTCACCCCGGGTGACTTTTTTTTGCTTCCCTGCATGAAAAAACTCCTCAAAGGGAAACATTTTGCCAGTGTGGAAGAGATGAAACAAAAACAACAGAAGCACTAAAAGGCATCAAAATTGACGAGCTCAAAACTGTTTGGAGCAGTAGAAAGAGCGTCTCCGGAGATGTACCGCTTCAAACGGAAAGGACTTTGAAGGTGACTGAAGCTTAAACACGTAAGAATAAATACATAATTTTTTAATAAGTAAATTCCGGGGTTGTTGGGTTCCCCCTGTCTGTGCCCACTAGCAGACATCTATCAGCAGCACTGTCCACAGTCCCAACCTGGAAATCCAAACGTCTACCAACACAGAGGGGTAAGTCAGCATGGTCCACTCACCAAATGAGACACTGGTGCGAGCGCAGATGAGTGGGCCACAGCTACACACGTCAACACGGCTGAACCCCGAGGACAGCAAGTCACAGAAGGGCTCGTACTGCGGGAGTCCACTGATGCAAAATTCAAAACAGGCAAAACGAAATAACACCTCCTTAAGGGGTGAACACACAGGTGATAAGACAATAAAAAGAAGAAGCAGAGGAACAATTAAGGCACGATGTGGATAGGTGCACATGTCCAGGAAAGAGAAGAGGACATGGGATCTGGACGGCTATTGAGGTGCCAGAAAGTACCACCGCAAAACCACAGGGCACAGGGACTGACGTCATCATGACTCCATGAACCACACAAACAAAAACACACACACCCCGCATGTGTGACATGTCACAATGCAAAGCATTGAAGCAAAACATGAGATGCAGATGGAAGGTGCACTGTACACTGGGGAGACCAGTTGCTGTCATTACTGAATCCACAGACAAGGTTTCCACGTCGCCGCATGCACACAATGCAATTGCCTGTCCACTATCACATGAACAGAAGCACGGGCAACTTCAAGCCTACTGGATACTCCCCGGAAAACAACAGAATAACTAAATCTAAGCAAGCTTTTTGCTCGACGGAACCCTGTGAAGCACACCATCTGGACTCCCATTTTACATAAATAGGAAGAAACCCTCACAGGTTTCACAAATTGGCCAAAGTCACCCATTTCGGGGCACCACCGGGTTTTAGGTGGCAACGAACCCCCAACTCAGACCACAGAATCACGCGTCTCCTTCATTGGAACAAGTTTGTCTCTGGCCAAGCCCCTTCCCCGAGATGTTTCCTTGGGCTTACGGTAGGACATGTCTCTCTCTCAGGCCACCCCGGTCGCGTCTGAGACTTGTTCAACGCGAGTCAGCAAGGGGAGGCTCCTGGGGGCTCACCACTCACGAGGGACACACTAGACACAGCCAGCCACAAACTGCTTGGCCACGAGGCTGGAGAGAACGTCTTCTTCCATGTCCCTGGAAACCACACGGCTGGGACCCACGCCCACTGGGCAGCATGACAGGATTCTCCAAGCAGAGGAAACCAAACCCTGTGGAGTGAACACCGACGCCAGATATTTTCAAGGGAACTGTATTAGGTTGATGCGTAAGTTCAGAGTGTTTGTTTTGGGCATGGCAACACCGTGGTGCTGGGAGTGTGTTGATCGTTTGCTGTTTGTCATTTGGAGCAACGATGCTGTGCTTGTGAATATGCAGAACTGAAGACAGCCTGTAATGAGTGGGCTAAAGAGGATGGCGTGTCAAGTGGAAAAGGACGAGCACCTCCAACAGATTCCTCTGTCTGAATTTAACAGAGGAGTCAAGGCGGCAGAGGCAGCTCGGGACATTGGTGCCGGGTATGGGGACAAGGCCACTGGGGACAGCATGGCAAGGACGTGGTTTTGTCCTTTCAAAGCGGCCGCTTTGACCTGAGTGATTCGCCACGTTTAGGAAGACCTTCCGGCTTTGGTGGAGACCGTGGAGACGCTTTAACCCACGACGAGCCATGACAGTCAGCCCAAGAATTGACAGATGCAGTGAACGGATGATGTGTCAACCACCATGCGTCACCCATCATGGAACTTTTGCATTCCATGGGCACGCGAACGATGCTGCAAACTTATGCGTCAGCCCAATAATGGCGCCAGATCCTTGGTAAAAGACGGCTGCTGGGTCCCTTTTGAAGCAGCCTGTTGTGTAATGTCCACACCTCCGAAGACTTTCTCTGCAAGTGAATAGCATGTGGCGGATCCGACCGTCTGTGCAACAAGGATCCCAGGGTCTGAGCATCTCAAGGGGACAGCTTAGAGGACCTCCAAATCCCTGCGCATTGATCACAGAGGAGCAGGAAGGGACCAGAGGAGAAGGCAGGAATGTGGCCCAGCCCATAAAACGTGCTCTCAGGAGCCACGGCCAAGCTATGAGCAACTTCCCACTGCATGTGGAGATGCGCACGCCTGCATCCCAGAACCAAATCTGGTCAAAAGCTCAAGGGCCGGGCGCAGTGGCTCACACCTGTGATCCTAGCACTTTGGGAGGCCAAGGCGGAAGGATTGCTTGAGCCCAGGAGTTCAAGGCCAGCCTGGGCAACATAGCAAGACCCCATCTCTACAACAACAACAAAAATTACTTTTTAAGAAAGCTCAAATAACAGCCACTCTAAAAAGTCACATAGGGTCCAATGGTTGATGTCACAGGCTCTGCCTTAGTGGACTGCCTCGCCTGGGCTTGCTGGCCAGCATGACCACTGGCCTGGTGCATGGAACCCCTGCTGGAAGCAGCAGCCCTCCACCTGTCCCCACCAGCACAGCTGGCATCTCTCCAGCCTGGGCCCCCATGCCCTGAAGCCGCCAGATCCTTTCCAGGCTGTTCCAGCAAAAGCAAAGACGAGCCTTGGGTTCCAACGAGCTCTGCCCTTGTGCTCCAGGCACCAGATAAGGAGAAGCCAGGACCAAGGCCAGGAACGGGCCAGAACGTCCGTGTCTAAGCCAGTCTCCGGCTCACATGTTGTGATTAAACCAGCCTGTCAGGTGAGTGCCGCCGCCGGTTTAACTGACTCCCCGGAGAAAGGACCAGGAGCTTGATGCAATTAGCCAAGCACACGACCTCTCCTCAGAGCGCAGCTCCTTCTACAACAATCCAAGGGAAACCGTTCCTCGTCCAAAAGAAAATGAAGAAAGGGAAACAGAAAAACCCACCCATCTCGACACCGACAGTCAGACGACGCCCGGGAGAAACAGGAGCCAGGAAAGCGGCCCCTCGATCTGGTCCCGGCACAGACTTGGGGTGCGGGAAAGGTGATTCTGCATCCACATGTGGCCCAAGCCACAAGACGGCTCCCCCGCTGACCCACTGGTGGGGACGAGACGCCTAGTAAGCGGTCAGGTCTGGCCGCTGAAGGGCGGGAGCTGGGAGGGAGAGAGCAGGCAGGCCAGGTCCCTAGCGCACGTGGCTCCAGGCTGGTGGAGGCCGGGCCTCCCGGGAGGAGGGGGCTGTGGCACGCTGCGCCTTGCCAAGGGCTTCCTCCGGGCCACACCCTGGACAAGCGCTCCTCGTCCTCACAGCCACCCTGTCAGGCGCAGAACGCAGGTCCCGGCTGACACACGGGGACAGGTTCCGAGAAGTGACGCACGTGTCTCAAGCGGCAGGGCCAAGGCCGACCAGCCCCGCCAGTTTCCATGGCGACACCTCCAGAGTCAGTGCTGCCTCCCTGCCCTCGGGCTGCCTGAATGAACACTTCTCTCCTGGAATCGTCTCCCAACTTGCCTTTGTCTTTTTTGACCGTGGCTGAGCGGAGGTAAAAGCCTGTGGTCCGTTCACATCTGCGAAAGGCCGCAACCCCAGAGTGAATCCACTCGGTCGCACGAATCCATTTAAAAACCATGTGTGCGTGTGAGAGTCCTCTCAGCACGGGAGAGGCTTTAGAATTGGAAGGGAGTGTCATTAACACAATTACCATACACGTCCATGTAGGCCAACTCGCCCGGGACGATCTCAGAGCTGGAACACTGGAGACACAAATTATGACGCCTATGAGGGGAGAGCCAGGATGACAGCATGGAGGGCTAAGTTGGCTACTCAAGTGGACAACCAAAAGTCAGCCTCTTCCTACTCACAGACGTCTGGCACTCAGAGGGTACCCCATGCTGGGGTGGAAGGATGGCGGGGGGCTGGGCCGGGTGCCAGGAGACCCGGGTTCGAATCCCAGCTCGGCCTCTAACTGGACAGATGCCCTCAGCATCACGCTGGATGCCCACATGTGTTCTTCCCACCCTTCCCCCTCCACCTCTGTCTCCTCTTCTGAGTGAGGACCTGGGGAGCCTGGCGCACGGGTGTCTTCTGCCTCCACCCCTGTCACCCTGCGGCCTTGGGCAAGTCTCCTGGCCACTCGGCACCTCTATTTCCACATCTTTGCAGAGAGACAAAAGACAGTTGCCACCTGTGACCCCGTGAGCATTCATTTTAAGTGTCAAGCTGACTGGGCACGGGGGGCCCGGATAGTTGGTCCAACACGACTTCTGAGTGTTTCTGCGAGGGTGTTTCCGGGAGAGAGGAGCGTGTGCATGAATGAAGAGGCGGCCCCCCAGGGTGGAGCCTCCTCCTGCCCACCGAAGGCCAGAGAGGACAAAGACCTTCAAGCCGGGACTGGTCTCCCACCTTCAGAGCAAGGCTCGAGCTGGAGCCAAAGTTGTTATACTGTGCTTGGGTTTTATCTGTGTTTTTTGTTGTTGTTGCATTGTCTTTTATTTTGGTTTTAAAAAACATGGCTGGCACGGTGGCTCACGCCTAGGTGAGAGGATGGCCTGAGCCCACAGGTTCGAGACCAGCCTGGACAACACAGTGAGACCTTCCCTCTACAAAAAAATTTTTAAAATTACATGGCGCACATGCCTGTAGTCCCGGATACTCAGGAGGGTGAAGTGGAAGTATCATCTAAGCCCAGAAACGTCGAGGCTACACCATGCACTCCAGCCTCGGTGACAGAGCGAGACCCCGATTCAAAAAATATAGCTGGATATGTATTTCTTCAACCTGCAGTTGGTTGACTCCACAAATGCAGAGCCCATGGATGTAGATGGCCAACTGTAATATATAATATAAATACTACATGTTATACACACACACACACACACACACACACACATGCACGCACGCACACACACACACCCTACAGACTCTGTGTCTCTGGAGAGCCCAGACAACTCCCTCAGGGTCACTTTGGAATTAACTCAGACAATGCTCTTAGGACAGAGTCTGGCACGTCATAAGACCTCAATAAATATTATATTTGACCACGAGACATTTAACATCCCAGATGTCCCTAGGAGTCTTTTATAGAAAAACCATAAAATGTGAAGAAACACAACGTTTTTTAAAAAGCTACAGAACTGTCAAAATGTAGGTTACCTCTCTCGCGCCACCAGTTTCCTCATTTCCTTACCATAATATGTGTGCAGTGTCCAGGGGCTGTAACTATGGCGACGTCTATGAAAAATGACCAGAGAAGCACTGGCATGGGGTGTAGATTACAGCCCCACCCCCTCCTCGCCTTTGGCTCCAGCGTCTGTCTCGACCCATCCCTCGGCGGGCGGCCTGGGGTTCTGCAGACCCTCATCAGAGCAAGTCAGGATGCTCACACGTTGCCAGCAGCACACACGTGAATTAGCCCTACAGGATGCCATTCTTAACTGTGCAAATCGGAAAACACCTGTGGGGGATCTGACAGGCGATGGCCACACCCTGAGCTCTGGAGAACAGGATGAAATGCGAAAACCTTGAACTCTTCCGATTGATCGTTTGTTTTTCCAACTTCCAGAAATAGCATGGCTTTTTCTTTTTGGACCATTTCTAGGAAATAAAAGATCAAACTACCATTTCCTCTGTGGGCTGACGTCATCCTTTCTCTCTCTCCACATGCAAAAGGACACATGGACGATTCCATAGAGGAACCCTCTCCCAGGGACGCTGGTCACACAAGTTGCCCTGAACCCACTGAAGTGGCTTCCCGATCAGATTCCCATGTGAAATCGTGTGTGTGTGTTTCAATTGATGTATTGCAACTGTTCAAACTACCTGAAGAATCTTTCTGAGATTTGTGGCACTGTCTCTAGTTTGGATAAGCAAAATAGGAGGAAAAGACCTGCTTTTCTCTTCAGAATCTCAGCAGCTTCACAAAGGACAAAGCTATCACTGTGCCCAGAAGGGACCACACAAAATGCCCCTCGTGTGGACCCATTCAATCTGCATGCCCAAATGCATTCTCAGAGGAAAGCTGCAGAAGCCATGTCCTAGCGGTAAGTCCCCACGGGGCAGGGGCAAGGGACATGAGAGCTTCCTGGTGCCGTCACAACGAGCTGGCCGCCTACCCTGGAACAGCACGGCACTAGGGGCATGGGTCTGCAGGGGCGAACAGGATGGTAGCACCCCTGCCTCCCAAGGCTACCTCTACAGGCCGGGTCCATCGGTCCTGGGACAAGCCGGTGGCCGCCACAGACCCTGCAGGAAGCTGATGCCCCAAAGGCGCCCAGAGGCCGCTGGGACCTGGGAGAGGAGGGTGGCGGGCTGAGTCGTCCCCACGGCTCTGGGAGAAGCCGCCTCCAAGTGTCGCCATGCTTTGCTTATGAAGAAGAAACGACGCAGAAACACCCCCATGGAGACCTGCTCTCAACACCAGAGGACGAATCATCGGCCAGGTCTCACCTGGTGGAACAGCCTGGGGTGAGCGCAGGCCTTCTGCTCGGTTTTCCTATGAGCTAAAAGGTTTTTTTAGTCGAGGGAAAAAGGCCAGGTTGTATAACACTCGCCCCACCTACGTCACCCCAAAACGACTTATTACAGAAGGAGTCTGTTTCAGCGTTTCCCAAAATTATTTTGTGAAAAATAGGCCCTATAGGGAAAGGGAGGGCGGGAGAGAAGAGGCCCTCAGAGCACCCTCTTGCTAGAGGCCCCTGTCGTGCATGAGCGCCTATGGGGAGCAGCCTCGAGCATCTGCGTCTTTACCCAGCACAGCTGTGAGTCCCCAGACTGACACGCAAACATAGTCCTTGCCCTCACGGAGCCGACCGGCTAAGGGGACCGCGAGCAACACATACGTGCTGAGAAGAAAAAGCAAAGTAAACAAGCAGAGTGCAGGCAATCAGAGCGACAGGAAGACACTGCCACCACACATGGTCAGTACCACCTCGTCACCAAAGCGACCCCTGCAAGAGACAGGACGAGAGAAAGCCACTTGGCTTTCTGGAGGAAGAGCATTCCAGGTAGAGCGAACAGTCTGTGCAAAGGCCCTGAGGTGGGCTTGTGTCTGGCAGGCTTGAGGCATAGCAAGTAGGATAGCATGGAGGCAGGAGAAGGTGGGAAGGGAAGCCAGGGCCCCACGGCACAGACACGGTGGCTCAAACTCCGACTAGCATGAGGCACAGCAAGGCTTCAGAGCAGGGCTGTCCTAGGATCACTCAGTGGCTGCTTCACACAGAACAGACAGAGCAGGAGCAGGGCCGGGCAGGTGACTGTGCCAGAGAAATGAAGGGGCCCTGCTAGGCAGCACTGAGCCCCACCGGGGCCCGTGGGGATGGAGTGATGACATCCCCGGCCGCACGGCTTTCTCCAGCCTCACTTGGCTTCCTGGGAGACGGGGACGAGCTTGTGAACACAGATCTCCCTCGGTCCCCCTGACGTATGTGACCATAGACACCTGCTGACAGTCCCAGGGAGCCTTTTTTGAACGCCAGGCTGGGCTAAGTAGACACCAGAGTGGAGGGAGACACTGGCATGCTTGCTTCCCTTTCCACCCAGCGAAGGGATGCATGTTAGCGGAGGCCAGGTCTGGAGGTCCCGCAGGGGAGCCCAGCCTTCAGGCTGACCAGAGGGCACCTGCCAGGAAGGAAGAAGGACACGCTGGCACAGCCACCAGAGTCCAAGCCTGGCGTCCGATCTCTGCTCCAGCTGAGTGCTTCTCCAAGATGTGTCCCAAGATGGGGGACTCTCACCCATCTGTGAAGGAGGTCATGAGGGGTGACAGCCACCAGGCTCCATTCAAGGAGGGAGCCATCACTGTGGGCCTGCCAGCACCGCCACATTGACCAGGTGAAAGGTGCCACAGCCAAGCACTGTCACTCCGGGGGCCCGACCACTGTGCAGAGGACGACCTCTGGGACCCCAAAGATTAGCACTCCTCACTCTCGATGGACCCTCGGGACTTCATCAGAAAGGAAGAGGCCGCTTGACGACTTTCGCCCAAGAACACACGGGTCTTTCTGGCTCCCAAGTTCATGTGACCCCCACATCGAGAAATGCACAACGGGGCGTTCCACAGGTGCTTCCAAGCAGCCCTGTGAAATAATTTTAGATGTACAGAAAAGTACAAAAGCTGACAGTGCAGGCGTTCCACGCCCTCCACTCAGCACCCTCTGATGCCAGCGTCTCACATAACCACAGTCCGCTGGGAAAGCCGAGAGAGTGACCCCAACAAACCACCACGAACTCTCCATGGGTCCTGCGTGAGTGCCACTAGCTCTGCCCCCACCCTGCCCCATCCCTTCTGAGGCGGACACATGAGTCCCACATGGCATTCCGTCCTCAAGTCTCCTTTGGCTCTGCCAAACTGTGACAGCCCCTCTGTCTTCCTGGGTCTCTCCTGACCCTGCCGTCTGGGATGAGAAAGGTGTTCTGCAGAACTTCCCTCAGCCGGGGCTTGTCTGTTCCTTCTCACAGGTTGTGGACTTAAAGCACATTTAGCAGAATTCCCCCAGAAGCCATACTGCACCCTGCTCATGCATCAGAAGAGGCGAAACCTAAGGACCCATCTTGCGGCTGGCAACACTGCCTCCGCTCATTTGGCGAAGGCGGTGTTTGCTGGACCTCTGCACCCGTGCGATACCCATGCAAAGTGAAGCAGAGTGCAGCCTTTCCTAATAATGAGGAGTTAAGCAGACATTTACATCAACACACAGCAAGCAGGGGCGGAGTCAGGGCGAGTCCCCGCTGTCCCCTTATCCACTCTCATCACTGCACTTGGATGTCCCTTGTTTATATTTCTCTTATCTCAGAGCACGTGTTCCAGAAGGAAACGTCACAGCAAATCACTCTCACGAGCCCAGAGTTTCTCCAGTGAAAGCTACAGAACAAGGTACAAAACACGCTGTCAGAGAAATGGGTTTTAACGTGAAGATCCCTTGACACACCACGCCTGCACTTTATCTGCTGCAAATACAGAGAGCAAATCAGCAGAGAATGAGCCGACAGGATAGCCGACAAACTGGCAGGATTTCACAACAGGCCTTGAGGACCAAGAAGAGTTCTGAAAAACACAGAGAACGTTCTCCTCTGTTCTAGGTAATAAGGCACATGCCTTCACGTCAACGAACCCACTGCAGACTCTTAAAAGCTTAGGTCACACATTGGCATCCCTACCCTACAAATGAAGCATATGGAGCATCAGAGCTCAAGATCTCCTACCTAGACTTGGACAGAAAGTCAAGGTCTCATTCCTTCAGTCAACAGGCACTGACCCCTGCCTACCGTCTCTTCTAAGAGCAGAGTGAGTGGAGACCCAGGGTCTCTGGACTGGAGGAGCCTAGGCTTTCCCCAGGCCCACTGCACAGAGCCCAGAAAGGCAGCACGTTCCCCTTGCTCCACTCCCCACCCAGAGTCCACGGACATCAGGTTCTACAGGGGTCTAAGGCAGGATGAATCTGGGGGTTCTGGGAGGGTGGGAGAGGACACTGTAGATTTAAAGCCTGAATCAAGACCACCCTTTGTTGGGAGCCAACATCTATAGCTACATGGCTGAGGCCTGTAAAGGCCCATCTGGAAGATCACCTCTGACGTAGGATATCAGTTATACCTATAATATTGGCGTGTGATTAGTGACCAGTGTGCATACATGGCAGTAAAACTTATAAGTAAATCTCTATACACCTGATGGACAGTTGCACAGCAGAATTATTTTATATGACCTTGTCCCTTCTAAGTTTTACTTCTTTCTAGATATTTTTTAACTTCTACTTCCTGGTAGACTGGTTAGTCAGCTCTTGTTCCCAAAGGCAGTTTCTCCTAGGATTAAGATTAGAAACTAAATTACCATAATAGTTTTATTGCCCTGCCCCTAGCCAGGCAGGAAGTTTTTCTAGTTTCGTTATATGCCGAAACTCTGTTTGCTTCAGCCCGTGGCCATTGTCATGGTAACCGTGCAGTCCATTATCCAAGAGTGTGACAGCTACTATTTGATTTTTAGAATAGACTTGTTTGGATAAAACATACATTTAAGATGATACAATTTCCATCGGAAAAAGATTTAAACAGTAATAAGCATTCATAGAAAACTTTTAAGTTTTGTTTAAGCTTTTAAGTTTCCCTTTCTTCAGATTATGACTTTAGTTCCTGTTCCTGTAGGCCAATTTTAAGATCCTTTGATTAGTATATCGAAATTTTCCCAACAGTGTTGTTTTTGCTTCTAATATGACAATAGGAAATTTTACACATAGCCATGTATTAATATACTAGGAAAAAAGATTTAAGTTTTGGGTTAAAGTCGTAGTTTTATTAGAATAGAATGAGAATTATAGTGTTATGATTTTAAAATCATACGTCAATGATAATTATAAGATTTAATGATAAGGTATTAGCTTAATAGGATATAGCATAGTATTAAAGGTCAATCATTAGATTATATAAAAATTAAAGTTTAGGCATAGGAAATTCACTTAAGTCATGGTTAGGTTTTATAGTTTTAGAATAAGTTTTAATTGTTATAGAATTACACTATGTTGAATCATAATAGGTTAATGGAGTAAATAAAAATTAAGTCATTTAAGTAAACTTATAGATTATAGTATAGTGTTAAGTTGATAATATCAATCGTTAAAAAATATTAGGAGTCGGTGAACTTGGATTGAACCTAGAGTTAACTTAGAAAGTTTTTGTATTAAATCAGGGTTTAGAACAAAGAGTATAATATGAATGATTTATTGAACATTATAGAAAACACTTTGAACAATCTGTATTGAAATTGTGCACCTGTGATTTTAATATAAGTTTTGTGAAGTATGTCGTACATCATGGAGTTCGAATTGTTTGCTTGGAACTTGCAAGTCTCGTGATGGTCTTAGTGATGCATGGTTTGTAAAGCACGGAACTTGTACGCCCCTAGCAAGTGATTATCACACTGCTGGAGGGTATAGAAAATGGTATATAAGTTGGAAAAGGTTTGAATAAAATTGGCTTCAGTCCTGATCAGACTGTTCCCAGAAGAACTGCCTCCGAGTGGTCTCTTCTCTCCGTACAGATTCTCCGGTGCGGTCCTAACCCCTCCCTCAGGTCGGAGCGGGTCTCCGACATCCCTTCTCCTGGCTGATTCTCTTCTGCCCATCCTTCTCATCAGGACCCAGAGCAGAGAGTGTGTGAGGAGATTCCAAAAAGTTCAGGGGGAAAATTGAACTTAAATATAAAAATGTGAACTTTGTTTCTCAACATAAGCTCCCTCAAGATCAAGACACTTTCATAAGTGAGGACGCAAGCCCTTTAGGCCATCCCTAGAGCTTGGGGGTCCTGGGTCTGTAACCACGTCATTACAGTCTTTTTTACGTTATTCACTTTAAAGACTTCAAGAAACCCAAAGAAGCCAGAAGGAGGTAAATCAGGCCTGTAAGATGGATGGCTAACGGTTTCCCACCAAAATGGCCCTTGTGTGAGGAGACATACGAGCTCCCTGCTATTGTCACGGAGGAGAAAGACTCTCTGGTGACGCTCTCCTGGGAGAGTTTCTGCTAAAGCTTTGACTAACTTCCTCTAAGCACTCTCACAATAAGCAGATGTTACCATTCTCCGCCCCCCCAGAAAACCAGCAGGCAAAGCGCCTTGAGCGTCCTCAGAAGCTGTTGCCGGGACCTTTGCTCCTTTCCTGAAACTGAACCACGTTCACTACTTTGGTTGTGTTTTGTCTTCAGGGTCGTACCGGCAAGCCGCGTTTCCTCTCCCATTCCAATGATGCAAATACATGCCTCGGAGTCCGGGTCCCACTTGCTGAAACTTCCACAGAAAGCTCTGCGCTGTGTTTGCCGCCGATCTGAGCACGATGGTTCTGGCACCCACTGAGTGGAGAGTCTTCTCGCCTTTGATTCTTCAGCCAGAGTCGTGAGAGCTGAGCCCCACTGCATGTCGGTGGTGTGAGCTGTTGTTTGAGCTGTGAGTTGTCTGTCATCTTCCATCAGGGAACACATGAGAGAAACGCTTTCCTCTCAGGTGGATGTGGATGGTCCGCGGCTGCGGGCTGCAGGCTGCATCTTCAACATCACCTTGTCCTTTCTTAGGACGAGCTGTCCGTTTTTGTAGACACTGATTTCTTCGGGGCACTACTTCCTCATAAAGCATCCATGATTTCACTGCCCTTCCACCCAAGCTACTCCATAAATCTGATGTCTGTTCCTGCTTCAGTTTTAGTAGAATTCATGTTGCTGACGGGGGCTATTTTCACAGGGATGTTTTAACCTTCTGAGCGCTTCAAACCAGACCCTGTTCAAGCATGTTATAACAGTTCAGTTAAGTTGATTTGGGCACCTAAAAAAAATGTTAACCCATGTATAGTTTTTTCATCAAACACATTCTCTGAACTCTTTGAAGCCTCCTCATATTTCCTCATGTAATAAAAGACCAAACATGTATTGAGCACTTACTCTAAGCCAGGTACATGGAAACCAGATGGATGAATATGAGACAGTCTCAGCCATTCAGAGTCTGCAACTGGGAGGGGCTGTGGACACATGTGTAACAGCCATGGGCTGTGCTGTCCTGTGTGATGTACCACCAAGCTCTCAACACTGAAAGCTGGAAGAGTCATCAGCCTTTCTCTGTGTCTCCTTATTCGCCCAATGTCCACTGACCGACACCTCAGGATCCCACGGGGTCATGTGTTATAAATCCAGCTTGGAAAGAAGAGGGACACGGGGAGGGTGGAGGGCGTCTGACAGCTGGTCAAAGCACAAGGACTGTCACCTCGTTTTTGAAAGCTAGTTTTAAAACAAAAAACGATCAGAAGAAAGAAGGAAAGAGAGAGGGAGGGAGTGGGAGTGGGGGGAAGGAAGGAAGGAAGAAGAAAAGAGGGTGGGAGGAGGAAGGGAGGAACAAAGAGGGGAGAGAAGGAGGAGATTCCGTTCAGCTAAGGAGGCCGAGGAGAGGCTCGAGGGGGTGGCTCTGGCAAGATCTGGAAAGACGGAAGAAGCCTAGTGGGGAGAGTGGGGGAGAGCAAGCCCAAGAAAAGTGGCCAAGGGCAAAGCAAAGGCAAAACATGCCCTAGAAACTAAGGACGCAGCATGCCTGGGAAGGCACGCATAGGTAGTGGTTGACCACAGGTGAGTCACCCCAGGCGGTCATAAACCCCCTCGCCCACTCCCTGGGATTCTGATGAGGTCAAGAGGGTGGATCCCGGGGCCTTGTGGATTCACTGGGGAGGAGTACACAAGCAGGTGTCCTGTCACTGCCTAGATCAGAGTGACACTCGGAAAGGGTGGTTCTCAAAGCATGGTCTCCTAGCCAGCAACAGCAGCACCTGAAAACTTATTAGACATGCAGATTCTCGGTCTGCACACCCGTGATCCCAGCACTTTGGGAGGCTGAGGCAGAAGGATTGCTTGAACCCAGGAGTTCGAGACCAGGCTGGGCAACATAGTGAGACCTCATCTCTACAATTTCTTTTTTTTTGATGAGGGTCACTTGAGCCCAGGAACCCGAGGCTGCAGTGAGCTAGGATCATGCCAGTGCACTCCAGCCTGGGCCACACAGCGAGACCTTCTCTCTAAAAAAATAAACAAATAAAACCTCTGGGGTGGGATCCAGCGATCTGTGCTGCAACAAGCCCTTAGGTAATTCTGGTGCCACACAAGTGGAGAAGCCGTGCTCTGAGTTCATGCTGGCAACAGGGTATGGTGGCCAAGATTGCATTAAAATTCCATATTAAGACTCCAGCCACAGCCAGATTCACATGACCATTGATACTGGCATCATCCGGCCCTTTCTTCCCCATGGCCTGGAGGACAGACTCCTGCCAGCCCATGTTCCACACACGCACATGTCTGGTTGACACATCACTACCAGTCAGTGTTGGGCCAAGGTGCTGCCCACGTTGAAGCGAACGCAGCAAGTCAGCGCTTCTCAGCCTTGAATGTCCCTGGAGCTCTTGTTAAAATGCAAGTCTGAACCTGGAGGACTGCAGCCGGGTCTCGGACTTGCATTTCTCACAAGCTCCCTGCAGCCAAGGCCGTGATGCTATCCCAGGACCCAGGCTGCGAGCTGCAGGATGCTGCATGGTGACAGCTCCTGATGGCGGCACCGCCTCCCGCCAGACCTGGTCCCCCACACCCCCACTCCCACCCTCACCCACCC
>NW_007050398.1:344962-350213 GCF_000164805.1 Carlito syrichta | reverse complement strand
TCGCGCGCGCCTGTAGTTCCGGCTACTCGGAAGGCTGAGGTGGAAGGATCGCCGGAGCCCAGCAGGTCGAGGCTGCGGTGACCGGGAGTGGCCACTGCCCTCCAGTCTGGGCGACAGAATGAGACTCCAACTCAAAAAAAAACAAAAAACAAAAAAAACTTAGACTTGAGCTTGGCTTCCTCCAGGCTGCAAATCAAAAGGCAATTCCAGCCCTCCTGGGCTGGGGGGACCCTGCCCTCCCATAGGCGCCATCGTGAAGCAGGCAATGCTCTCGCTGAGGCCATGGTATTCACACAGCGCAGATGCGGCTCAGCCCTACACGCGTGGCCCACCCTGGGCCCTGCGCCAGCCTGCTCGGCCCGTGGGCTCTTCCGTGGCTATGCAGCAGCGTCCATACTGCCTAACCAGCTGTGAACATTCAGCAGCTGCAGCCTTCAAGGCTCAGCTTCTCCTTCTCTTCAGGGCCCTGTTCTGGCTTTCCCTGCTGGGGCGGGGCAGGACTCACTCCCACTCTCTTGCCTCTCCCAACAGGTCGTGCTTACATAATGCAGTTTTACAAAAATCCACTATTATAGGATTGCATTATAGGAAGCGCAACTCAAATTAATCCAACTGTCCTGGGATCTAAACTGGCCTCCACTGGTCATGCGGGGACCCCTCTATGGAGGCTCTTTCAGTGCATGAGATCTTAAGACGATGACTCCACCCCTGGGGACGCTTGTCACAGTGCTGGGTAAGGCGCTGGGACATGTATGCAGTTAAGAGCTCGCATGTGCGACACAGATGCTGTGGAGATGTCTGGACGTACCGGCCAGCACCCCTGCGTGTCACCCGGACGCTGAGTGTTCTAACGGCCTCATGCACCCCAGTTCTCCCCTCCCTGACTCATGTTCTTGAGACTAACTAGAATGTGCTGGGAAGGCGCCATCATGAGCTAAGGGGGGTGGCCAGAATGCCAGACTCTTCTCTGGTCCCCTGGAAGCAGGATAACCTTCAGCGCTTTGGCTAACCTGGGTGGGCTGCTCTCTGGGGTCCCTCGGTGGCAGGGCCTGCGGGGCCACTCAGACGAGATGCCACATGCCCCAGGCAGCGTCCCTGAGCCCGGAGGACCAGCTGGTGTGACTCCCAGGCTCCCATGGTCCCTGCGCCCACCTGAAAAAGCCCCTGCATGGGCCATTTGGGGGGTACTCTGTGTATTGGACTCAGACTGGTGACCGGTGCATGGTGAAACTGCTCCTCACAGACAACCAGGTATGCAGGAGCCCAAAAGCTGCCATTAAGCATTCCAAGAGGACGCATCCTGTCTGCTTCCCCTCTGGCACGTCTGTCCTGGTGCCCAGAACATGTGCCGGGCCTCTGGGGTGAACTCAGGGTCCCCAAAGGAAGGAATGGACAATCCCACGGGCCTCCCAGCCCAGGAAGCCATGCAGGTCATCTGACGAGGTCATCAGGCTGTGTCTGTTCCTTGATTCAACTAATACTTAGGAAAGCCCATTCTAGGTGTGGGGGTCACACCAGCAAAAAGAACAAAGTGTCTGCCCTCGTGGTCTGACACTCCAGGTGGGAAAGTGGACAGCAGGCAGAGAACACATGCTCAGGTAGGGAACTTCACCACAGAGAAAATCAAAGCAGGGGAAGGGTGGGGTGCCCCCAGGAGTGCGGTGTTTAAAGAGGAAACCTCGGGGAGCCCTCGGCAGAAACCTGAGGAGGTGAGAAACTGAGCTGTGAGATGCCAGAGGGAACAGCGTGCTGGGTGGAGGGAATAGCAAGAGTGAAGACCCTACAAGGAGGCCAGACATGGAGACAGCGGTGAGACCTGAGCGATGGCTGGAGGCGGAGCAGACCACAGAGGGTAGGATTGTCCAAACTGGGGGTCACAGCCCACAGGTGAGTCACAGAATCCACTCAGCAAGTCACAGCCAGCACCAGGATGAAACAGAATGGAGTACAGTAGAAAACCCCAGGGCTCAGCGCCCACAGGAAGACTGAACTTTGTCTGGTGGGTGTCTGGCAATGGGGTGGCCACAGCACGTGGGGCACCCGGGCTGCCGTGCCACGTACAGGGTGCTTCCCGTGACCCAAAAGTCTAAACATGAGTGCAGCGCTTCAGAGACCTGCACTGTCCAAGGTGAGTCCACCTACCACGCGGGCTATTTACGCGGACATTGACAAAGATTAAATAAAACTTCAGATTCGCCTCCTCGGTGGCACAAGACACGTTACCAGTGCTCTGTGGCTACATGTGGCTAGTGACTACCATACTGGGCAGAGCAATACAGAACATTTCCATCAGGATGCAGACGCTCTCTTTAGGGGCAGTCACGGGGCATTCTCTGTGAGGCTGTGACCCTTTGACGTCACCTGACAGAACGACAGGTGTCCAGGAGGAGCAAAGGAGTGAATTTTCTGAGTAGAAGGCCTGGATTTACACTGTCCCATAATGCAGCCGGCCTCTAGCTGGGGGTAAAGTGAAAATGCACTGAACACCCCCCTGATGTGCGTCAGCCACACACCGGGGCCAGCGAAAGTCAGCTTTGTAGGAGCCTTTGACTTCCTCCCCTGTAAAGTGACTACGAATAAGTAACCACACACTAGTGGTTTCAAATAGACCCTTGGAGTCCAAGGAGGATTGGTTCCCGAATTCCCAGGACACTGACATCCACGGATGCTCAGGCCCTGACCCAAAACGCCGTGGCATTGACATGTGCCCTGCACACACCCACCGTGTGCCTTCTCTCACCACAGGTTCCTCACAACACCTACTGCGATGTAAGTGCTACGTAAATAGTGGTTAGGCTGGAGTGTTTTTAAATGTGCATTGTTTTTGTTGTCTATTGCTCTTTTCTATTGTTTTTGCTTCAAACATTTCTGAGCCACGGCTGGTCGCAGAGCTGACTATAAAAGGATTAACGGGGGAAACTACCAAGCTCACAGAATTGCAAAGACGAACCCTTCTGGGTGGGACAGCTGACCCACTGGGGAATAACAGTGTCATGTTTACAAACCCATCTCCCAGTGCTGGGCATGGAGGCTCACACCTGTCATCCCAACACTTTGGGAGGCCAAGGCGAGAGGACTGCCTGAGCCCAGGGGTTCCAGACCAGCCTGGACAACTTGGTGAGACCTCATCTCTGAAATAAAATTTTAAAAAGAAAGAAAAAAAATGGAGAAAGGACATAAACAGGCTCTTTACAGACACACACCCCCCCCCACAAGCAGCCAATGAAACAAGTTCAACCTCTCCCCAGCAACCAAAGAAATGCACATTCAAACAGCAGCACGATACCCTTGTCAACTACCAAATGGACAAGGTCTTAGCTGCTGTTTTGCTTTTTAACGACAAGACCCAACATTGTCAGGGGCGGAGAAAGGGGTTCCTCCTACACGGCTCACACTCTCACAAGTGATTAGATCATGCGTGCCCGGAGCCTTCCAATGTGCACCCACAATCCAACCACTCCATTCCAGGAATTTGTTCTAGAGAAGCAACCAGGGATGTAACCAACGATGTCTGTGGGAGACTTCCATCACGCGCTTACAGGAAAACAGGAGTTGTCTGGAAATCCATCAGCAGAAAGAGGCCAAGGGACTGCACGCCTCCACCAAGCGCCGAGCCTCCCGCTCTGAAAGCCCTTTCACAGGGTTACCCATCGTCAGTTCCCACACTGCGGAGCACACTCCATGCCAAGGCCACACAGCATAGGCTGAGCATCCAAGTCACGCAGAAGGCACACAGGCCGTGGCAGGACCGGTGATAACGACAGGTCTCGTAGCGACAAATCGTAACCGTGATCGGTGCCTCGGCCTGTGTGTGAAGGGAGGCGGCAGCTAGGAAAACACACAAGGGAGGCGCTGCCTCGGACACAGCTTCCTGCGGCGAAAATCACCTGTGCTTTCTAAAGCTCAAGAGGGTCAGTGGCAAAACACAGACTGACTGAATGGAGCGTGCATTCCGTGAATGGAGAATGCATGTCACGTGAACGAAGAATGCATGTCATGTGAATGAAGACTGTGTCACATGAACAAAGAACGCATGTCACATGAAGAACACATGTCATGTGGCTGAAGAGCGCATATCACATGAACAAAGAACGTGCATCATGTGAAAGACGAATGCACATCGCATGCACGAAGAACGCATGTCACATGAAGAACATGTGTGACACAAACAAGAACGCATGTCACTGATGCTGTGACGGTGGCCATCTCCGAGCTTCCCAGGGCATTTCTAGGAGATTAAAGACACTGAGTCTCCATCAACACCCAGCTCCTGTGACCCCAACTCCCACGTATGCACACGCGAACCCTCCGCTACAACGCTGCTCCGACCCGTCGGTGGGAGAGAGCACCCTGGCCAGAGACCCTAGACAGCTGTCAGGGCTCTCACTCCATGACAAGACCCTCCAGAAGGACCGATATGTGGGCGGACGCAGCCTCTGTCCTCACCGTGCACGGAAGTCCACGCTGACAGGGCACGGGGGCCTCTGAAGAGGGTGGGGCTGTCACCGTAATGGTCCCTTCTGTGTTTGTCCGGTGCCTAAAACAGCACCTGCCCTGCCAATAAGGACAACTAATAATTTATCCAAAAAATAAGTGGGCCAATTACTTACATAAATAACTCTACTATGATTAAAAATAAAAAAGACCAAAGTCAACAGAACTTTCAAATATGTATACACCTTGCTAAGTAACAGTGTAACAATCCTAATTTAGGACCGTTGTGGGGACACTGCTTTTCCTAGAATTAATTATTCTAAATCCAACAAAAACCATGTTTCACAGGTCACCCACTCTGCAGAACGCTAAGAGGTAATTCTTTTTTTGTTTGTTTGTTTATTTGTTTGTTTCTGAGACAAGGTCTCACTCTGTCACTCAGGCTGGAGTGCAGTGGCACAATCACAGTTCACTGCAGCCTTCAACACCGGGGCTCAAGTGATCCTCCCACCTCAGTCTCCTGAGTAGCTGGGACTACAGGTGCATGCCACCACACCCAGGCTTAAGAGGTGGCTCATGTCTGTAAGCCCAGCCCTTTGGGAGACCAAGGTGGGAGGACCGTTTGAGGTCAGGAGTTTGACACAAGCCTGGGCAACATAGTGAGACCGCATCTCTACAAAGAATTAAAAGATTAAGGTCCCAGCTACTTGGGAGGCTGAGGCGGAAAGAAAGCCTGAGCCCAGAAGGTCGAGGCTGCAATGAGCTGTGATCATGCCACTGCACTCCAGTCTGGGCAACAGAATGAGACCCCAACAAG
>NW_007050398.1:313396-344942 GCF_000164805.1 Carlito syrichta | reverse complement strand
AGGGAGGGAGGGGGAAAGAGAGGAAAAAAAGAAAGAAGGAGAGAGGGAGGGAGGAAGAGGAGAGGGGGGAGAGAGAGAGAGGAAGCTCAGCCCCGCCCACACAGTCGTATTCATAGCAAGTCTGCAAGGGTGTCAGTAATTCAAGGAACGCCTGTATTAGCAAGATGCAGTCAGTGAACTTCCTCTGCAGAAGAAGCCCGAGGACAATGCATGCAATTCTTTCACACTCTGAACGGACATGGCGGGGTCACTCACACAATCACCCGAGGAGACCCTTTGCCAACAGCCGCCGGACACACACTGGGCAAACAGATTTTTCCCCTTGTGCCGCTCACATAAAATATTCATGCAAAAAGCAGAACATTAGCCAGCTTAAGCATCACCATTTTATTGACTATAACATAGGCTTAGAAAGCTTTAACTCTAATGGAAATTAAATGCTTTGCATTTGAGATGTTTCCTACTCTGACCTTTAAGCATTCACAGAGCTAGAAGCGTGATGCAGAAATGAGAACGTCTGGCTGATGGCATGCTGCGTTTCGGATCTGCAACTATCAGGAGAGAGGAGTTTTGCCTCCAAGGTCAAAAAGTACAAGGCGTCCAGTGAGCAGCTGGAGTAGGAGGCGCCCAGACCACGGAAGAACCTCCCCCAGGGGAAGCCGGAGGGGAGGCCAGAAGAGGGGTCCTATGAGTCCTGCCTCCATTGAGGATGAGTCTCCGACTTGGAATCTCTGTGGTCCTCCGGGACACTCAGGCCACACTCGAGGACACAGGTGAGCCCACCTCACACAAGCCAACGTTCCTAAACCGTAAAGACCGCAGGAAGGCACCAAGAGGGCCAGCTCTAGGGAACCCTGCAGCAAGCCCCTCTGTCCCTCCAAGAGTGACCTTCCTCTGGGTCCCTACCGTTTGAATGTCACAAACCTGTAAACCAAAAAGTAAATAAAAATCAAACAAACCAAACGAGTTGGCCAATGAGCAAGGAGCCTCCAATGTTTGATTTCACCAAGCAAAGTCATTCGAGAAATTAAATAACCAAACAACAACCATCACCTCGATCCCCTGCCCTGACCAGGCACGGGGGCTCATGCCTGTAATTTTCACACTTTGGGAGGCCAAGGCAGGCAGATTGTTTGAACCCAGGAGTTGGAGACCAGCTTAGGCAACATAGCGAGACCTCGTCTCTACCAAAAATTAAAAAATTAGTCAGGCTTGGGGACGCATGCCTGTAGTCCCATTTACTCAGGAGGCTGAGTGAGAAGGATCGCCTGAGCCCAGGAGGTAGAGGTTACGGTGAGCTGTGATTGCACCATTGTGCTCCAACCTGAGTGACAGAGACCCAACTCAAAATAAAAAACACCCCTGTCCTCCACCAGCAGAAAGTGCACAATCTGCCTGTACAGCCGAATCACCCAAGGAGCTTTGGACTCACAGGAGCGGCAGGCCCGCCCCAAGGTCTGATCTGGTTCTGGGGGGAGTCAGGGCGCCATGACTCCTAAGAGCTCCCCAGGTGGCTCCAAAGTCAGGATTAAGAACCTCAGCCTTGCACGAGAGAGAGGACATTTCAAAGTCAACAGAGGAAGGCTGTCACCTCAGACTCCAGGATGGCACTGTAAGTAAATACAGGTAGGCATGTGGAAAACACCCTGTTCTAACTCACCTCTGGCAACCAGGAGGAAGAGTCTGGGGGCCCATCTGGGCATATCTGCTCCCCTCATCCCTCCCTCTCTGGAGACCCCTCACATCCTGGCAGTGCCCCCCAAACCCAGCCTTGCACCTACATCCAGTACTGCTCCCCAGCACTCACCCACCTCCTGCCACATCTCCCGCCTTCTGGAAGCTTCTTCCTCCTGGCTTCCTCCGACGACCCCCTCTTCCCCAGACACAACCTGCCAGTCCCTTCTTCTAGTCTTGTCCCTCTCCCTAGCACCCCACTCCACTGTCTACTTCAAGGAACAAAGCCCTGTGCTGCCCACTCACCCACGCCCTTTGAGTTTCAAGCACGGGTCTCCGGGAACCCAGTAGAACTTAAAGTGCAAGACTGATTCTGAGGGGTGAGCTGAGGTCAGAACTGAAAAACCAACCTCAAGGCCAAAAGCCACGAAGACTAGAAACACTGGAAGCAGGAGAGGGACTGAGGCGAGAGGTTCAGAACCAAGATGGTCGTCCATGTCGGTGACGGTAAGAAACGTGTCACAGGAATGGATCCAGGTATTAGTATTACTTCGAACCAGCTTGTGATCATTGCTACCATTTTCTTGGCAACTTCCCAGGCACTGCCGAGGACCAGGACACTCATTGTCTCATCCTTCATGACAAGTCTGAGGAGTTTGCCACCATTCCCACCCATGTGCCATGGACATCAGCAATGCAGCTCAGAGAACTGCCCAGGAGCACCCAGCAGGGAGAGACTGAGCCATGATTTTTTTTTTTTTTTTGAGTCGGGGTCCGCCTCAGTCTCCTGAGTAGTTGGGACTACAGGTACATGCCACTGCGCCAGCCTAATTTTTTGATGAGGTTTGGCTATGCTGCCCAGGCTGGTCTCAAATTCCTGAGCTCAAGCAGTTCTCCGACCTTGACTACCAGAGTGCTGGGATGACAGGCGTGAGGCCCTGCACCCGGCCCTGGATTGGCACCCGGCCCTTGGCAATTCTGAACCCACTGAGCAATCTGTCCACTGCAACCCACTCCTCCAACAGCAATCCCTCCCACCTGCTGAGCTTTCTCTTCCAGAAAATGAAAGGGCTGCCTTGGTGGCGCCCAGGGTCCACACTCCAAAGCTGATGAGATTCTGCATCTTTATAAACAAGACACAGCAGAGAGCCATGAACAGAGAAGAAAGAAGGCAAGCCAGGCGGCGCTCACAGACACACAGGGGAGGCAGAAAAGATGGCCTGTGCCGTGTGACCCCCGCTAACCCAGACTCCCTCGGGTTTTTCCTGACTGTGTTAAACGTTTTCCCACTCGGAGGTGGGTGTGAGGTGGTAACTTGGTATTGCGTTGAGCTTTCCTTCCAAATCATCTCAAAATGCCCAGAGGACCTGGAGAAAACTATCATGGAAATAAAAGCAGAGGCTGGAAAAAAAGAAGTGCAAATACACAGGACAGCAGGCTTTCAGGTTTCCGCATTTGTCTGAGAAAGGGGTGGACGACAGCGAGGCCCCTGGAAGGGCGTTTGCCCGAGAAGCAGAGCGCGTGAGAGAGGAGAAGGTGAGCGAAGGACCCCGACAGGCACTGGGCTTCCTCGATGTCCCTTCACCTCCTGCTGGGCTCTGGGGAAACAGCCTACCCCGCAGGAAATCAGTGGCTCAGCAAAAATGCCACCGCAGCACAGGGGGAGGGACCTGCCTTGGAAGACATCATCTTCTTTTACTCCTGAGGAAAACCAGCAAGAAAAGCAGGAACGCAGTGGAAACATCCAGGGCAGGTTCCAGAAAAGGCCCGTTAGAGAACAATGAAGGAAAGCCGTCAGCCCCTGACCTCCGATGAAGGATCGCGCCACGTCATCAAGCCAATACTCCTGTTCACGGGATCTTAAAAACCCCAGGGCTTCACGGTGGCAGTGTCCACGTGGCTGGTTCTAGGATAGAGGCATGGTTTAGAGACTCTCTCCAGGGGGTTCATAAGCCCTTCCAGTAAGACGAGAGGGTTGCCTGAGCCCAGGAGTTCAAGACCAGCCTGGGAAACGTGGCGAAACCTCATCTCTACAATAAATCAAAAAAATTAACCAGGCAGGGTGACGCACACCTGTGGTTCCAACTCTTTGGAAGGTTGAGGTGGAAGGATCACCTGAGCCCAGCAGGTCGAGGCTGCAGTGCCTGGGAGCATGCCCCTGCACTCCAGCCTGGGCAACAGAAGGAGACCCCGACTCACAAAAAAAAAAAGAAATGGCATATGGATACAGAGCCATGATGCCAGCCCCACCCCGCCCCCAACACACAAACACACACACACACACACACACACACACACACACGTCCGTGTACTGTATCTAGCTGCAGTGGGGGGTGGGGCAGACTCTCTCCCACTCAAGCAGTTGGTGGCCTCTTTTCCAGTCCAGTTTAAGAATGGGACACTGAATCCCAAGGAGGGTGTCAGAAACGCAGGATGCAGCCCCCTCACGGAGGAAAGTCGTCACCGTCCCCTTGGACACGTGGGACTGGGACGTGGAGATGCCAGAAATGCTCCCACGAGGCATCTGTGTGTAGGAAGCTCGAAGATTCACATATACATAAATAGTGTGTGTATATATAAGTGTGTATGTGCGCGCATACCTACCATATATATATCATAGTAGAGTTGAAAGACATCAGCAGTCACGGAACCCAATTTTGCCCATGGGGAAATGCAAGGCTAGTGGCAGGCCAAGGTCAAGGTCACACAGCTCTAGGTGACAGAGTCCCCTACACTGCACTCCCGGCTCAGGGTTTGGCTTTCCACTCCCCACCACCCCTGGACCCCTCGTGGGTTAAAGCAACTTCCCTCCAGCTGCAGAATGCATTTCACGGTTATGACATGCTTGAGCAAAGCAGACCTCTCAGTCTTTCTGTTTTGTACATAAGCATTCGTTCCTCGTTTTAGAAGAGTAAAGTTCATTGAGTTCATCCAGTTAGTAGATCATTAAGTAACGGGGCAAATGTCTCTGACTGTAATAGCCCTTAAGAAGGAAGTCATCTTGTTGGGGGTGGCAGGGGGGCTTCTTAGGCCCAGGAGGTGAGACCCTGCAGGCGCTGGTCATCGCCAGGAGGGAGCTTACCAGAGAAGGACTCATGAGAAATAGGGAGGTTGGGATGAAAGGGCAGAGAGACAGGAGACAGACAGGCCAGAGGGCTGGGGGTTCAGGGCTTTGAGAATTAGCCAGGAACTTTACAAAATAAGGCCCGGCGCTGACTTTGCAAGCCCTTTGGAGCTGACCAGCGAGGGTCCCTTGTACTCCCTGCCCCCACCAGGACCTGCCAGGTCCTCGCAAAGGCCTGTTCCTGTGGGTGGTGTGAGGGAATTAAGAAAGAGGACTGAATGCACAGGGCCTCGATGGACCTACGGACAGAGAGCCCTGAAGCTGATGAACCACAGGCCACAAACGCTAAGGCAGAGGGAGAGGGAAGAGGCCCTGGCTGAGGAATCCGCAGAATCTTAGACCATGATGCCGCAGCAGGCACCGGGGGCCGGTGGGGAGGCCTCGGCTGACAGCTGGGGTGGACACAAAAGCAAAGGTTCACAAAGTCACCCCAAAAACAAGAGGCAAAGAATAAGAATCACCATAAGAATAGGAGAGGTTCACAAGAGTCACCCCAAAATCAAGGGCAGTGGTTCACAGTCACCCCCAAAACAAGCACAGCAGCAGAGTTCCCGCCCTGGCAGGCACGACTCCTGCCACAGATCAGTGACAGAAGCCGCAGGGGCAGCTCATCCCCAGGGCACCTGGGCGAGAGGCCTGGGGAGGAAGGGGTGGGGCGATATGCCAGGCCGAGTGCCAGGGTTGACAGCTTCTCCACTCGGACCCCAGCCCAGCACTCACCAGGAGGGGAAGTGTGGGCTCAGCCCCCACCTGCATTCACCTGTCCCTAGAGACATGCCCAGGACAGCAGGGGACAGGCGGGGCCCTCTGCACACACATCCCTGCTGCTACCTGGCCCGCACACGGGACGTTCATGAGAAAACACGTGATGACATGTCAACTGGGTTCCCAGAGAGAAGGGCTTGTCTCAGGGGCCGTTTCCCCGGGGCTTGGGCCTCTGGAGTCTGGAGGTAGCAGTGCCCCGCCCACCGCAAGCATTTGAGGTGGGGCATTCGCGGTGGGGGCGGGGGGAGGACACATCCCTTTCTGAGCTGGCTGGTGGACACGGAGCTTGCTTCCTCACCGACGGCCATGATGCCCGGACCACGGCTCGGACACTGTCCCCAGGCAGTGGCTCCCTCAGGAGCAAGACACGGAGGAAGACAACAGAAAGGACAGGACCAGAGGAGGTTCAGCCTGGTTATCACAGCAGTTCTGGTCGAATTCTGTTATTCCAAACCACTGTTTAGGCCGGGCACGGTGGCTCACGCCTGTCATCCCAGCACTTTGGGAGGCCAAGGTGAGAGAACTGCTTGAGCCCGGGAGCTCAAGACCAGTCTCGGCAACTTGGCAAGAACTCGTCTCCAAAAAAACAAAAAGAACCCCACCATTATCTGTCACAGAAACAAAGAACTGAGCACCACATGTTCTCACTCATACGCGAACCCTGAACAATGATCATAACCCTACAAGAAAGGGATTGACAACAGTGGGAAACGAGTGGGGCGGGGGGACACATTTCATCAACAGGGTGCCTGATCTCAAAGCAGGTGGAGTGGGGACCAAAGTGAGGCCCAAACTTTACCTGCACCATGACCATTTGCAGACATGACCCTGAACCGTGCCCCTCATCTTTAAAATTAAAAAACCCTGCTGTCTAACAGCTTTGTCACTCAAAAGAACGGTCCTCTTGTCACGTCCTTCCTGCGATCTCCGCACACATCCCTTCCCACAAACCTAACTCAAGCTCTCCTGCTGAGCATCTCGGTGTCCAGACGTGTGCCTTCATCCGTCTGCATCGATGCCCCCGCGGCTCTTGTCTTCTCCACGCCTCATTCTTACCCCTGGTGAGGAAGGGCCCGAAGCAAGGAGACTACTCTCCTCACACCCTCCATGCCCACCCAAGGGCAGGCGGCAAAGGGATGACTTGGCACCACCACCCAAAGCACCAAAAACAAAAAGAACACACAACATGTTCTGGGCTGCTGTTTGATCTGACTTTGTGTTTAATCTTGTGAAACAGCTTCTGCCTTCCTTTTCCTTGTTCCTGTCACCAGAAACCCCGATGCGGCATGTCCGTCCGCCGAATCCTGCCGGGTCCCATCTGCCCATGACCCTCGGCCCCTTGTCCTCATATTACTTTGGCTATGAATTCTCTGTGCTGACCCAACTTTCAGGGAAGGTTTTATTAAAACTCCTCCACTGAGGCGTCCTCTTTACGGCCTCACTCAGCTCTTCACGTTCCCGCGTGTACAAGAGACGTAAAGGCTCCCCCTCGCCTCCCGAGCTTCTGCAAATACTCACTTCACTGAGCAGCACACCACACAGCCGAGTCAGCGACCCAGCTCAGGGCCACGTTCCAAACCACCCTTGCTAAAGTCCATGCTGGTCGCGCGAGCCTGAAGACAGCAAATGCCACCAAAAATCAAATCTCCAAATCTGCGGGTGCGAGATCTGCTTCCATCACGGGCCGGGAGAGCCAAACGCTAAGGGAGCCCCTCGCTCCCAGAAAGACACAGGTGTGATGCACACTAGATGCAACACGCGGGCCAAGGATGTTAGACACCCGCCCTGCCCCCCGCCCGCCACCATGGATACTGTCTCTCAAAGTGTGAACTGTAATCCCTTCAGGGACTGTGAAATCAATTTAGTGGGTCATGGTCAGCTGGGAAGGAGAGGAGAGGGGAGGAGATGAGAGGGGAGGGGGGAGGAGAGGGAGGAGGGGGAGGGGACACAAAAGGGAAGGGAGGGAAGGGAGGGAGGAAGGTCATGGGAAGCATTATTTCCAATTTCCTGACCTTTTGTTTCAGTTGTGTGTGTGTGTGTGCGCGCGTGCGGTCAAAATACAAAATGTAGTTTTCTGTGTTTGTCTTTTGAGTCAGGCTCCCACTCTGTCACCCTGGCTAAAGTGCAGTGGCACGATCACGGCTCACCGCAGTCTTGACCTCCTGGGCTCAGGTATCCATCTCAGCCTCCCGAGAAACTGGGACAACAGGTGCATGCCACCATGACCCACTAATTTTTAGACTTTATTTGTAGAGACAGGGTCTCACTAGTGGCCTAAGCTGGTCTCGAACTTCTGGGCTCAAGCAACCTCCCTGCCTCAGCCTTGCACGGTGCTGGGGTTCCAGGCATACGCCACTGCACTCGGCCCTAAAATGTAGTTCTTATTGTCCATTGCCATCAAAAATAATTTAGAAAAGACTGCCCTAGGGGTTCAAATCCAAATGAAAAAGGATGAATCTGTCATCCTACTCAGTTGCCAAGATCCTCACAAAAGAATACTGCTTCTTGTGTGGGTTTTAACCAGAAGAGGTGACGTGCCAAGGCAGAATATGAAACACAGGGCCGGGCTTCAGACACTCGGAGAAATGAAGCCCGGTGGGTGCAGGGTACAGGGGCCACAGCAGGGCCCAGCAGTGAAGGGACGCCCGGCCTCCTGCCCCAACCAAAGGCCACTACCTCAAGGGATGCGGGGGCGGGATGGGGTGAAACTGCCTGGGAGGGCGGAGTCTGTGGCCAGCTGAGAGGTGCACCCCCCCACGGGCACAGCTGTCCCCTGCTCCAGCAGCTGCCTCGAGGGGAAATGCAGGAGCCAGGCACCAGGGCTCTGGGTTCCAAAGGAAAGTCAGAAATCTGTTCTCCCTGGGAATCTTCTGATTCCTAATACAGGCAAGCAAAGCCAAGAGAAGCTGTTCTAACCACACTGGGGGCCCACACCATGAGTCAAATAAAACAGATCTGCCAGCGCCACACAGTTTCTGGCCTGGGGCTGAAGAAGGAGATGGGATTTGTTGTTTGCTCTGGAAGGATCCCTGGGGGCCGGGCTGAGTGGAGCAGGTAGAGACGGGCACGGGGCACCAGGTCAGCGGCGACAGAAATGATCAGATGAGAGGCCACAGGGGCAGAGGGGAGGCAAGAAGAGCAGGGAGCAGACGTGAAAAACACCAAGGAGACAGAACCGACAGGACCCACGGATGTGGGGGCGGAGCCCGGGAGGCCTCTGTGGCTTCTGACCCGGGTGCCAAGCAGACGGCTTCATCACAGAGACATCCTGGACACAGCAGGAGCCGGGCCGGGGGTCAGGCTGGGGGACCGGGACACAGCAGGATTTGGGGAAGGGGTTGGGCTGGGGACCAGGACACAACAGGGGCCGGGCCGGGGGTCAGGCTGGGGACCGAGACCCAGCAGGAGCTGGGCTGGGGGTCGTGTTTGGGCGTGGCTGAGTGTGGGAGACCATCCGACTGGAACGTCCACGAGAGAGGGGTGGACTGGGCACAGGGAGACCGTGGAGACACGTGGCTGTGAGCGTCGACGCTGCGGTGCCGGAAGCTGGAACCCAAGGAGGCCTGGCACGCCCCAGTTAGACTGTGACCTGGCAAAGAAGGGGCCACAAGAGCGGTGGCTGGGAGGCTGGGCTGGGCGGGGAGGCAGGCTCAGGACGGAGAGCCATGTGGGAGGCGGGAGAGGCCTTGACGCGGGTCCGTGGACAGGTCGCAGGTGGCAGAGACCTGCTGAGGTGGGTGGGCTCAGGCCAGGGGACTCCGGGACACCGGAAACAAGGATCACACGGGCACCAGGCCCCCAGCTGTGCTGGTGTAGCTGAATGGGGCTGAGGTCAAGACCATGAGCGGCTGAGGTGAGCAGGTGAGAAGGACAGAAGGACGGGCGTGGGAGGGAGCAGTGGGCTGAGACACGCTGGAGGCTTGGCTGGACAGGCAAGATCAAAGACACAGGGTATGCTGGGCACAGTGGCTCGCACTGGTCATCTCAGCACTTTGGGAGGCTGAGGCAGGAGGACTGCTTGAGCCCAGGAGTTCAAGATCAGCCTGGGCGACATAGTGAGACCTTGGCTCTTCAGAAAACCAAAACAAAATTAGCCAGGTGTGGTGGCACACACCTATTGTCCCAGCTACATGGGAGGCTGAGGCAGGCGGATCACCTGAGCCCAGGGGGTCGAGGCTGCAGTGAGCAGTGATCGTGCCACTGACCTCCAGGATGGGTGACAGAGCAAGGCTCCGACTCCAAAAAAGGAGAAAAAAAAAACCATACACACGCAGGATGGGGAGGGTGAGCTAAGACTTGAGGCAGAGGCAGGAGGAAGCCTCAGAGAGGCCAAGCAGGAGGACGGTGGGATGAGGGAGCAGGTGGGCACCTGCCCATGAGCCCCCATCACCAGAGCATGGAGCACCGGCGTCTGAGCGAGCACAGGGGCACAGACTCCAGGCTGGTCCCGAGTACAGCCACGGGGACCGGCCGACCCAAATGGAAACAAAGACGGGGCAAGTTAAGCAGTCCGAAAGCGTCAGAGCTGGGATGCACCGATCCGCTTTGCATTGCTATCAAGGAACACCTGGTTGGGCGATGTCCAAAGGAAAGAGATTTCTCTGACTCATGGCTCTGCACGGTGCCGGCATCTGCTTTTGGAGAGGCCTCAGGAGGCCACAGACATGGTGGAAGGGGGAGCAGGCATGGCCCATGGTGAGAATGGAAGCCGGAGCAAGCGGAGGTGCCTGGCTCTTTTAACAAGCAGCTCTGGCGAGAACAAGCACTGGTGACCCTGAGGACACACCGCGCCATCCGCGGGGGACCAGCCCATGCCCCGCTCCCCTCCCACCAGGCCCCACCTTCAGTATTGAGGACACCCCAGCATGAGAGCTGAAGGGACAGACATCCACACCACGTCCCGGGCGGACGGTGTGGGCTCCAAAATGTGCATTCCAATGCTGCCTGGATGGACAGCAGGACTTGCATGGGGAAGGCTTCCCCAATGGCATCAAGTCCTCCGTCCATGAAGCCGGGGCTGTGAGGCCAGGAGGGGACCGCAATGGCGGGGAGGCAGAGCCCCCACAGAGAAGAGGCTCCCCCTCAGAGAACAAGGTGAAGGTGTAGCCTGCGGGAAATACCAGAACTCCAGCAGCTCCTGTCAGTGCAAGGGTACGGCGGGCTCATCGCAGACCCCAGAGTCCCACGGACCCAGCCCCAACGCGCCACACACTCACCCATGCCGTCCTCCCCTCCCACTCACAGTCGACACTCTCCTTTGCCTGTGCCGTGGGGCTCCCGGTGACAGACAGGGACAAGCTCCAGCCAGGACGTGGCTGACAAAGAGGCCAGTGGGCTCTTGTCCTGACCGTCCTCAGCCAGCCCGAGTGCCCATGGGCGAAACCTCTGAGCATCTAGCAACAACCATCTAGAAAACGGGGCTCACAACACCCACTCTCTTGGGCTGATTGTTGAGAAAAATGAGAGTTCAGGAGGGAAAAATGCTTTGTAGGGCAACTTTAGTCCTTAGTCCCTATGGGCGGTGCTTAAAGCCGAAGAGGTTGCTGAACTCTAAAATGAAAGCCGATATTATTCGTTCCTTAATCTGACCAAATGCTTCTTCTCTAGGCCTATCTTATCTGTAAAATAGGGAGATGGATTGAATGAGTGTTTCCTCTCTACCCGGCATTTGTGCTCCCCCTTCAGAGGGGTTTTGTCTGTGCTCTAGCGCCCATGGCATTTCCTTGGTCAAGATGCCCCCACCTTCAGCCTAGCTCTTACAGACATTTAAGATTATGCCCTAACACCTGACAGTCCTACAGAACCCAGCATCCAGTAGGTGTTTGGGGAACAGGTAAGCACTGGTAGTCTGTTGGACGTAGTTCGCAGCTGCCCCTGGAAAATGGGTTGGAAAGAGTCAAGGAGCGTCTTCAAGGCCAAAGAGAGCTCAGCAGGCAGGTACAGGGGCTTCTGAGCTCCAGCTCAGACCCAGTTCTCTGGTATGAATCTATGTGAATTCCGCAAAAGGGCAGCCAGGAACCAAAACATCATCTTCAATTTTGCCAACCTGAGAAATGCAGCAGCCACCAAGGGCAGGCACGACGGCGGGTCCCTGGGACAGGGTCATCATTCTTCAAGCTCAAGGGCAACTTGAGAACCACGTTCCTCGGCGTCTGAATGGTATGCAGATGTGGCCACAGGGTGACTCAGGCCTGTGTGTTTTATAAGGTCTGAAACGAGACTGAAAGCACGACTGACCCCACCCACATGTGTGTGCTGAAGACCCCACAGGGTGCCTCGGATTTCCACCAGCATACCTGAGTCTCAGCACCACGGGGGATGCAGGAAGGTGCCAAACACAGCCTGATCCGTTCTTGTCATCCCCAATAAGAATTAGACATAAATCCCATTTAGTGTGATTTTAGTGTAAAATCTAGACTTTACATCTTAAAGACAGCCTGAGATAAGCACCTAGCTGGTGAGAAATTAAAAGTGACTTCCCGGCTGGGTGCAGCAGCTCACGCCTGTCATCCCAGACCTTTGGGAGACCAAGGTGGATGACTGCCTGAGCTCAGAAGTTCGAGACCAGCCTGGGCAACATAGTAAGACCTCATCTCTGCAAAAAAAAAAAAAAAAAATTAGCCAGACGAAACCTGGGATGAGGAGACACACGTGTGGGTCCCACAGCCACGGCTATGCACACCTTCCCCCTCTGGCCTGATCGTACAATGGAGAGGGCTGCCGAGAGGGCCTCTGAGATGCCTCCAACAAACGTGCCCACCAGACACGCCAGCTTCACCTTGTCCCCAGGCAGGGGCGGGGGGGACACCATCACAGACAGTGTTCTGCTCACAGTGGACGGGGCACAGGCTTTGGCTCAGAGAGACAGACCCATCAGACCCATTGCCACACTGTGTGGTCCGAGACAAGGCCATCACCTCCCCAAGCCTCAGCTCCCCATCTGCAAAATGTGAACTACTCTCGTTCCTAGCTCCTGGGATGTCTGGGAAGATTTACTGCCTTAATAAGCTCATCGGGTACCCAGCACAGAGAGCATGGCAAACACCAACAGAATAAGCTGAAACAATTCCCTTTCCCATAACTTGGATGTCACAGGACTGTTCAGAAAAGATATTCAAAGGTTTAGGTGATTCAGACAACAGTTTAAAGATAATGATACTCCACTGTGTGTTATGGGTAAGAGTACAAGGGGGGTACCCAAAAAACCCCAGAATTTATGTATTAAAAATTATGTCTATTCTTCCACGTTTAAACTTCCAACCCCTTCAAAGTCCTCTCTGCTGGAGGCAATACACCTATCAGAATGCTTTTCCCACTGCTCAAAGCAGTTTTTGGACCCAGCAATTTGGATGCTTTTCAGGGCTTCTGTCATTTTTTGTTTCACCTCTTCTATATCAGCAAAACGTTTTCCTTGAAGGACTTTTTACACTGGGGAAGCAAAAAAAAGTCACTTGGGGTGAGATGGGGTGAATAGGGAGGGTGGTGCATGGAGTCCTGCTGTTTGGGGTCAAAAACCCCTGAACACTCAACGCGGCGTGGGCAGGTATGCTCGTCAATCACCATCGTGAAATGGGCAAATGCATTGAAAGACTCTCCAAAAAAAATCACTGAAGCTGAACGCAGCCTCTCATAGCAATGCTAGCTGGTCCACGGATGCCGATGGGTTCCTAGAACACTGACCTAGCGAGGGAAGCCTGTCCTACAAGGGGCCCACCCTCCAAAAGATAACTTCGGGGTCTTTGGGTCCCCCCTCAGATTCCTTAAAAGCTCTATTGGTACCACCTGGACCCACTCTACTTGGCAGGCCGTGCGTGTTCTGCAACACGTGATCGAGTTCTGCTTGCTTACAGGTGCCGCTGACTCTCAAGCTGTGCCATACCTAAAAGCCAGACGCTACGCGGCGGCACAGTGGTGGACACGGCTGCCTCCCGCAAGGCCAGAAGCCAACAGGATGGTCCTTGCAAACGTTTCTATCAACTAATACTAAACTTGGAACCGGTTATGAAACATTTTTCTCTTTTATCAGTAGCGTTTTTTACCAATCAGCTATTTTTTAAATTTGAGTATGTACACACTTAACAGACTAGTGCGGTGTAAACATGACCTTTACAGGCCCTGGGAAACCAAAACCTTTGTGGAACTTGCCTTACAGAGCAAGCCTGCCACATCTCCGAGGTTTGCCTGTGATACAAGAATCTGGGTAAAGTGGACACAGATGTCTTTGTACTAAATCTAGACTCTACATCTCTTTCCTAAAGATGGCCTGGGATAATCACCTAGCTGGCAAGAAATTAAAAGCGACTTCCTGGCTGGGTGCAGCAGCTCACACCTGTCATCCCAGACCTTTGGGAGACCAAGGTGGATGGATTGCTTGAGCTCAGACGTTCGAGGCCAGCCTGGGCAACATAGTAAGATCTCATCTCTGCAAAAAAATGAAAAATTAGCCAGGCACGGTGGTGTGTGCCTGTAGTCCCAGCTACTCGGGAGGCTGAAGTGGAAGGATAGCCTGAGCCTAGGATGTTGAGGCTGCTATGAGCCGTGATCACTGTGATCATGCCACTGCACTCTAGCCTGGGCGAGAGTGAGACCCCGACTCAAAAAAATAAAAATAACTAAAAGTCAGTTTCCCATCAGCATGAGTGGAGTTGGTGCCTTTCCCACAAGGTCTGGCTCTCCTGCGCCGTAAGGCAAGAAGCTGAGCCCACAAGGCAGAGAAGCCACGCCCAAGGCAGACAGAGGGTCCCGAGAACATGACCAATGTGGCCACATCCTCCCTCCTTCCTCATCGGTGTCCTTCTGAGTTCACAAGCAGAGTGAGGACAACCTGGAGCCATTTCAAGGTTTCAGATGGGATTTAAAAACCATCAACAAAAGCCCAAGGTGGGCACCGGTGACTCAGAAGAGATCCCATTGGTCAGCAGGCAAAGCCAAGATTAACCCCGGAGGGCGAGAGAGAACAGATGGCCGGTGGGCCGCGGGGTTGGGGGGGCATGTCCATCCCACCAGATGGCCTGCTCGCCCCCGAGGCTCAGCACGGGTCAGTCAGTGACTTACAAGGACCGTGTCTCACCTGAACAGAGAAAACCCGCGGAGGATAAAAGTGCTTCCACACAGCCCCAGGAGTCATGGGAACAGACTCTGGAAAGGACAGCAAGCGATTCTCTAGCACGTCTCCTCTGGTGGCATGGCAATAAACCAGCAGAATTGGGGACAGATGAGAAAAGTGTTCCCTCCCCTCCCAAAACAAAACAAAAGCCTTAGGACATGACGGACGCTGGTTGGAGGTAAAGGAGCTGGAAACTCCTGAGAGACCATCCAGAGACATACTGGTCACCACATCTTCAAGGTTGCATGTGAGACACAAAAGTTGTCCCAAATATGCCCCCAGGAGGCAGATGTTGGACACTCAGAAGCCGCGATGGAGCGTGGTCAGAAGTGGAGCTTGAGACGTAAGGATGGCCGCAAGAACTGAGGAGGAGGCAGGCGGGGTGGACACCAGCGCTACGCTCAGGGTGCTGGGCTCGGAGGGCGTGGGTCATCTGTCTCCTTCCACGCAGGGTGGCACGGAGGTGGGGAGGAGGAGTGAGTGGGTACTGCCGTGCTCAGTCCAGGAAAGGGCCAGGCCTGGGTTCTGCCCGCTGCATGCTTGCTCATTTGATTCACCTTCCAGCCCATCCCCTGCCAAGCCATGGTGTTCCAGCCCACACCATCTGCAGCCCACCGTGATCTCACTCAGTCCAAATTGGCCCAGTGCTCACTCTGTGGACAGCCCACTGACCACATGTCCTGATGTCCCATCATGTCTAATTGCCATAGAAGAGGGTATACGTTTTGCTCCTGCACACACCTCGCCTCAGACTGGGGATTAGCATACAGGCTGGTGACAAGGGTGTCACACGGATGCAGGCCTGACGTCACGGCTTAGTAGCCACCCCCAAACTGGAACCCTGAGTGCTCCAGCCAGACAAAAATCTGTGTGGTGGACGCACTGATGTAGGGAGTCTGTGAAGGATTCTTCCTCCTCTCAAAGCTTAATCATTAGAAGGTTCTTACAATAAATTTTTAAAAGAGAACAAAAATGTTTCACTTTTAAAGAAATGATGATAAACTGTAGAAAACAGAGGAGACCTAAAACAAACATTGCTTCGTTATTTGAAGCCTTCAAATGAAAGGACAAAAACACAGAAAGCTGGTGTTATTGATAAGTTTAAAAGTAGTAAAGAGAATCCCAGCCCTTTGGGGGGCTGAGGTGGGAGGATCACTTGAGCCCAGGAGTTAGAGATCAGACTGCGCAACATAGTGAGACCCTAGTCTCCACAAGAAAAAAAAAAAATTAGCTGGTCATGGTGGCCTGCGTCTGTAGTCCCAGCTACTCAGGAGGCTGAAGCGGGAGGATCACTTGAGCCCCAGAGGTGGAGGCTGTGGTGAGCCATGACTGTGCCACTGTACTCCAGCCTGGGCTACAGAGTGAGACCCCAACTCAAAAAATAATAATAAGCAGCAAAGAAAGTGCAACTGAGCCCCATTCGTGCCACCTGCTTCAGGCTGTGTCTGAGTGACCCAAGGGGACCAGCACAGCCCCCTCGGTCAGCCTCTGCGGAACCTTCCTCTGATTAACCCCACCCCTTAGGCGTTCCACCAGCACAATCCACATCCATTACCTTCCCCAGCCCCCGCAACACTCCTGACATTATAATAACCTACTACTTGTAGTTATGTGGGGTTTTCTGTTTGTTTTAGAGTCAGGATCTCTGTTGCCCAGGCTGGGGTACAGTGGCACGATCCTAGCTTATTGCAGCCTCTAACTCCTGGATTCAAGAGATCCTCCTGCTTCAGCCTCCCGAGTAGCACACCACCATGCCCGGCTAATTTTTTTTGTGTGTGTGGACGAGGTCTCACTATCTTGCCCAGACTGGCTTAGAACTCCTGGGCTCCAGTGATCCTCCTGTCTCAGCCTCCCAGAAAGCTGAGATTCCAGCTGTGAGCAAAAGAGATTCCAGCAGAGCCTGGGAGAAGCAAGGAGACCGCCAGCGGAGCCCTGCGGCATCACCAGCCTCCTTCCGGGGATGGGAGGGAGGGTGGCCAGTGACCTGGCGGTCACGTGACAGGAAATACTTCGAGCAAAGGCCGTGACACTCCCCAGTGCCAGAAGGCTGGCACTTCCCCTTCAGCTGCTCTGGGCGAGGGCTTCCGGCTGCCTGGGCCCCAATAACTAGCAAAGAGCAAGGCCAGAGGTCACGAGATGTGGGGAATCGTGCTTGTATTCCTACTGGAAAGAGGGAACTATGACCCTTTCTCCCAGTGAACCCCCAACGTGCCCCCAGGGACCTCAGAGGGTCCAGCCGCAGCAACGGCATGTCCACACTCAAACCACCCGCCCTCCGGGCTGCAAACGGCCAAAAGACACCAAGGTGACCTTGGAAATCACACCAGCTTTCCCGCCAGACGGCAGGCAGCAGTCCACGACCCATGTGAGGCACACCTGAGCTAGTGTGGTTGGAATCTGTGACAGGAAGAACAATCTTCTCTCGAAGGAACAACCAGGTGTCCACCAAAACCCTGAGAGGCTGAAAGCAGCTGCCTCCCCGCCAGCACTCAGCCAACGAGGAGTCCTGGCCCGTTTCCTCAGCAACACACAGAGGAGAGGGAAGAGAAGATGAGAGGGAAGAAAAGAGTTTCACACTGACCCTGTGGCCACCATCACTGTTCGAACCTCGGCGCCGCTTTCCTGAGACGGCACCCGGCCTCCTAAGGATGCAGCACTCTGTAAGCATCAGTTATCACCATGGCCTGGGCAGAAGGCAGAGCCATTCAGAGACTCAGCAGAGACGTGGTGAGCGCCTACTGTGTGCCAGACCCTGCTCCAGGCCGTGGGTCAAGCAGGCAGAGTGCCTGCCCTGCAGAGCAGACGCTATGGAGATTCGAACCCAAGACCTTACCGCCAACGTCCTCGCTATCCAAGGCCAAAGCAGAGATCGCAGACTCAAATGCCAAAGGGGCCAAGCGGACGTGAGAGCTGACTCAGGTCAGATACCAGACGGCTGTTCACAAACCCCTCTCCTCTTCTTCCTGTTGTTTCAGTCGGGGTCTCACTCTGTCGTCCAGACTGGAGTGCAGTGGTACGATCGCGCTTCAGCTCAACCTCGGCCTCCTAGGCTCAGGCAATCCCTCCCACCTCAGCCTACCAAATATACGGGACCACAAGCATCTGTCACCAAACCTGGCTAATTTGTAGGTTTTCCTTTTTGCAGAGACAGGGTCTCGCTATGTTGCCCAGGCTGTTCTCAAACTCCTGGGCTCAAGCAATGCTCCCACCTCAGCCTCCCAAGTGTCGAGATGACAGGTGTGAGCCACCACGCCAGGTCTTGCTTCCTTCTCTCTCTGGGCTCTCTCAGAGGTGACGTGTCCCAGCCTCTCTCTGCAGGTGGATGAGGCCAAGCAAGGGAGCCCTGATCCCCGGCCCGAGAGCAGAACGACACACACCACGGTGGGGCCTGCTTGTTACTCCTTCTGTCTCCACCCAGCTATTGGATGGCAGCCCTGGAAGACACAGCTTGGACCTGGCCAAGCCCCACATGGAAGGATCCTGGTCCCTGAGTCACTGCTTGGAAGAGAATGCCCGCCCTTCGGAGCCTGCGGCTGGTCTCTGTGAAAGAGACCAGCTTCCACAGCCTTGAACCTTTCTAGATTGGGGGGGGGGCTAGTCTACGGCCAGGTGAGCTTATCTCAGTCGAGTGAGGGGGTGGAGGGATAACTGGGGGCTGTGACAGAGGCCCCTGGCAGGCCCGGCCACTCAGCCGAGTGCCACCACAGGCGTGGACCGTCTAGTCTCCCGGTTATCCCCAGACAACCCCCAGTTTTTACGGAAAAGCCCTTGGCTTTCAAGTGATTTCTCGTTTTGTTGGGCAAGCAGTTGTTTCTGAACACACAGCTGTGGATGGAGGTTCGTCCCCTGGCCTGTAGTCTGGGTCCCCGTCCCTCCGCAAGTACTGAGGTGTCCTTGAGGACTGGATGGCAGGACGGTCAGAAGGGCCCAGAGTCACACGACAGGCCTGCAAGGGGGAGGATGGGCACGCCAGGAGCGCTGCTGCCTCCCTTAGAGCACACAGTCCTCACAGTCTACGCACACCAGGATCAGGGAGACACGACCCCCACCTTGCAGGGGTTCTCCAGCACCCGGGGCTGCTGCCCACTTTCAACTCAGGATGGATGCCGATTCCACCTTTGAGCAGTTCAGACAGCTCCATGTCCTGATCCCTTCTGGGCACGGAGGTGACACCCCCAGTGTGACCTTGCTGGCCACGCCCACCATCCCCCTCCATCTGTTCCTGCCCACCCTCCATGTGGCCTTCGCCATGATCTGGGGAGGGCCCACGCCCCTCCCCCCCCAACGGCAGTACCCACCTCTCCCTCTGCCCCAGAGCTCGGCCTGGTCATCTCTTCCTCCTTCTCCATGTTGGTGCAAACGTCGCCACCTCAGGAAAGCCCTCTTCCTCCTCACTCCCCAGCTGCCCCTCTTTTGTGGTATTCACCCTCACTGGCAACCATCTGAGGGGGACCCCCCAAAAACAGAATTGTCGTTCGGAGGGCGGGCCCCTTGTAGCCCAGACCTCCCCGTTAGGCGAGTGTTCTAGGAACCCATCGGCCTCCATGGACCAGCCAGTGTTGCTGTGAGAGGCCGCGTTCAGCTTCAGGGAGTTTTTTTTGGAGGGCCTTTCAACGGGTTTGCCCGTTTCATGATGGGTGACTTAAGTGCGCACCTGCCCACACGGCGCTGAGCGTTCAGCAGTTTTGGACCAAAAACAGCATGACCCCCATGCCCACCCGCCCTAGTCACCCGATCTCACCATGACAGACTCTTTTGTTGTTTTTCAGATGAAAAAGGTCCTCAAAGGGAAACACGTTCCTGATGTGGAAGGGGTGAAACAACAACCAACAGAAGCACCAAAAGGCATCAAAATCGATGACCTCAAAAACTGTTTGAGTCGTGGAAAAAGTGTCTCGATAGGTGAACTGTATCAAACAGAGAGGACTTTGAAGGCAACTGTGCACACGCAATACCAAGGGAACCGAGACTGGAAGGGGAAGCCGGGGCCACACACAGGCACTCCACACAGGCCGACTGAATTAACACGCAAATGGACAGGCCACTGGGAAGCCACAGACATCATCACGCAGACCGCACGGTGTGTCCTGGCTGCAGGGAATGCATTTGTCTGGAGCAACAGAGCTCCAGTGTGCTTGTGGGGCAGATATTCTTTTTTTAATTATTGTTGTATAGAGACGGGGTGTTGCTCCCCTGCCCAGGTTGGTCTCAAACTCCTGGACTCAAGTTAGCCTCCTGCCTTGGCTTTCCAAAGTGCTGGGATTACAGGCGTGAGCACGCCACACCCGGCTCATTTTATCTTTTGCTGCAGAACAAAGAAAACTGGCTGTGTGTATGTGTGTGTGTGTGTGTGTGTGTGTGTGTGTGTGTTTAAACTGCACAGTATAAAAACTAAACCACAATGGAAAAAAAACAAACCATAGCTGCCTGAAGTTGGGGGTGGTTGGTGAGATGGAAGGGGAATGTCTGGAGAAGGGTCAAAGGGCACTTATTTGCTGGGTTGATGGCCATGGTTCTGTCTTGACAAGGATTTGGGATTCACAGGGGTAGACATTTGTCAAAACTTGTATATACTTAAGATTTCCATACTTTGCCACAAGTAAAATGTACCTCAGAAGAAAAGAGCCATCAACAAATACTGAACCCTAATCAATGACATGCATGCTTCAGTGTTTCAGGGTGATGTGGGTTGACGTCTGCAACTTACTCTGAATACAACAAAAAATAGATGGACGGAGGGAGGAAGATAGATACACAACAAGGCCAAGTGTCCGCCGTCCCATCCCGGTGGAGGATGTCTGGGCGCTCTCTGTGTGGGCCTTTCCACCTCTCCGCACGTCTGCAACCTTCATCGGGTGTAGGTGGGCAGGGAAGGTGGCACTGGAGAGCTGAAAACGTTTTACCTCAGGGCCGGGTCTAGTGTCAAGCCCAGCTCCACCTCTTCCAAGCAGCCTGCCTGGGCAAGTCATCTCCTAAACGTTCTCTGACCTTAGCTCCCCCGGGCAAAATGGACAAGAACCACGACAGGGTCGCCCGGGGGACTCAACAAGACAGACCCCCCGGTCCGGTGACTGACACAAGGCAGCAGCTTCACAAATGTTGGTCTCTGATCCTCACAAACTAGGGCAAGTCTCCAAGAAAACACCAAGGAAGAATCTGAGAAACTTTTCCCTTGCTACCTCCCAGGGGAAATTAAAAGAATAAATTAATTGCGCTATTCTTGCAGGGAAAGTCCCTGACCCTCCATCTGTAGGACGTTTGGAGCTCCACGTGTCAGGAGAGTGACGGCCCGGCACCACCACGCGCCCTCCCTCATCTCCCAGCTGGCGGGGTGGGCCACACTGCCACCCCGGGAACACAGGGACATTGGCAGAAGGGCACGTGGCGCCTCTCTCTGCTTGTTCGCACCGGAGGTGGTTGCTTAAAGAGCCCGGCACCTCCCCTCCTTGTTTCCTCTCCCGCCATGGGTTACTTCTGCTCCCCTCCCACCATGAGGCCTCACCAGAAGCAGGTACCCACGCCCCGCAGAACCGAGAGCCAGAGAGACCTGGGTATGAAGCCCCCGGCCACGGGGGTCCCTTTACAGCAACGCAAACGGACCAGCACAGAGGCCAGACCTTCCAGCCTCCTTCCCAGAGGCACAGGGAAAGGGGCCAACTCATCGGCCCCAGGGTCTGCGAAGGGTCTGCCCCTCCGGCAGGGGCGGCAATCACGAGACTGTGTTGGCTCTGGGCCTGATGACAGGACGGGGAGAGGGTCTTAGGTGGCGTCCCGCCGAAGGCTGTCTGAGTGCCGCCACATAGACGTCCCGGCTCCGGGTGTGGAAGGTGATAGAAAGACGTCTGTTCGTGATCACGGCAGGCGAGGAGGCAGCGCTGACGTCGGGAAGGAAGGAGCCAACGCTTGCTCCAGGAAGCCAGGCCTGACACCTCGGGGTGGGTGGAGGGGTGACTGCCAGGCACGAGCGCGAGGCACAGGCGCAGGAAGCTGCCGGGTTTCAGAACGCCTCGCCGTGGGCCCGCCAGGCTGCAAGCAGGGGCTAGAGGCAGCCCTGCCAGCTGCCTTAGACCAGCCAAGCCTGCTTTCTACCCTCTCTTCCTTGAAATCGTGTTTCCTTTGACCTAGTCATAAACTCACCCAGTTAACCGGCCTAGGACGCCTCCCCTTCGCTCACGGGGGACACCGAGCACTCAGCACGCCATCTGCCCACCCAGCCCATATGTGGACGGGAGCACAGGTGGGGGGCCAGGTCCCATCGGCCCCGAGGCCCTGGGCCTGTCACCCACAACCCCACTGTCACGTTGGCAGCTTGGGGTCAGCCATGCTGGGGCGGTCAACACCACGGGCATCAGCGTGCCACATACCGGGCTTCTCGGGCATCACTGCTTTCCACAGGGCCCACTTACCAACACATAGAGCAGTCTCTCACTGCCGTGAGGAAAGAGGCCATTCTTGGGAAGGCTGCCCCAAAACTGACCTTATTTAAACCTGACTTCAGCTGTCGTCTCAGCCCTTTGGGAGGCTGAGGTGGGAGGACTGCTTGAGCCCAGGGGTTTGAGACCAGCCTGGGCAACATAGTGAGACTCCGTCTCTAGAAAGTATTTTTTAAAACAGTTTGGCAGATATGGTGGTGCCTGTAATCCCAGCTACTTGGGAGGCTGAGGCAGGAGGATCACTGGGACCCCAGGAGGTCAAGGTTGCGGTGAGCCGCGGTACCACTGCCTTCCAGCCTAGATGGCAGAGTGAGACTCTAGCTGAAAAACAAATAAATAATAAAAGTGGCCTCTCCAAGGCTGTGGTTGAAGGAAGCCATACCAGGTTGAGAAACCACTTTTAGGCCATCTGCCCTTTCGCCCACCAGAGGCTGGCTGGGTCGGGGGGGGGGGACACCTAAGTCTACTGGCCAGACGGCGGCAGCCTGAATGTCCCTCCTGGGCAGGTGGACCCAGGACTGAGACCTGATGGCGGCCACTTAAACTGGCCACAGCAAGCAGAAGCCCTGTGCGCCCCGCGTCAGGAGAACCAGACGCTCCGGGTGGGCAGAGATGGCCGGTCTGCGGGGGGGCAGAGGCTGGGCCGAGCCGCAGGAGGGGGCAGCGGCACGGGGCCTGCAAGATGCGAGCCTCACAAAGCCACCTCTGATGGAAGGCAGCGAGGACAGACAGAGGGCAGCTGCAGGACCAAGTGCCTGGGTTCAAATCCCACCTCTGACGATGAACTGGGTGGCGCCGGACAAGCTGCTGGCAAGTGATTCTGGGCCTCAGTTTCCCCTTCTGGAACAATGCTGGGGACAGGAGCAGAGTCCACCTCGTGGGGTTGTGTGAGGCTTGAATGAGCCGGCACGGCCACGAATGCTCGCGAACCTCGGCTGTCATTCCTCTCCATGAACAACGGTGTCCACGCAGCCCCATCACCTCTCATTCCTACTCTAAATGTGTCCCACAAGACGCCCGTGGCCCCACACTTGAGCCAGTTTTAACTGTGCAGCTGGGCAATCTGTCCCCGATCACAGAATGGCCCTAGGTGTGGCCTTCAGCAAATCACCCCGCAGGCCTCTCAGGAGCCAGGCGAGATTCAGACGGGAGAAATGGAAGCCTCAACACCTGTGAACTGTTATCCCTGCAGGGAAAAGTAAATATATGACATTAGCCACAAGAGTGGGAAAACATCTGTTTAAAATATTTTTACTGGCTGGGTGTGGTGGTTCACACCTGTAATCCCGGAGCTTTGGGAAGCCAAGGCAGGAGGATCACTTAAGCCCAGGAGTTTGAGATCAGCCTGGGTAACATAGCAAGACCAAGTCTCTCTAACAAAGAAAAAACAAAAAAATTTAGCCAGGCATGGTGGCACGTACCTGTAGTCCCAGCTATTTGGGAGGCTGAGGAGGAAGGATTGCTTGAGCCCAGGAGGTCAAGGCTGCGGTGAGCTGTGATCATTGGTGACCATGCCACTGCACTCCAGCCTGGGCGCTAGAGTGAGACTTTGACTCAAAAAAAAAAAACTATTTTTACTGCTGGACCAGAGGCAAGAAAATATTCCCCATCCACTGGGAACAAGGGGAAAAAAAAGTCCAATGTCTGCAGGATTCACCAGCTTGATTCAAAGCTCATCTCCAGTATTAATGAGATAATAACAGGAAGCTCAATGGTGATCATTTTTTAATATACTTTCATCCAGTTTAATTATATTCAAAATAACACCCTTAATCCACGCCCTCCTATTCTTTGCAAAACAAAGAGTTCTCAGCTCTGAGGCAGCTGTGGCTTTGGGGAAGTCTCTCCTCAGTTCCCTTCCAAGAGCACGCACAGGCCGCCCGCACGACGAATTTCCACTCATCTTCTCACAATTCCCATGTTTCTTCAGGCTTCCTGAGTTTGCTGGTGATGCCGGCAAATAAAAAGGCCAGTGACCGACAGCAGCGTCACTACCGGGAACAGACGTGGGGGATAGGTCTGGGGGTCGTTCGCTGCAGGCACGCAATTCCACATCTCAAGTGGAAAGAGTCACCCTGGAACCAGGCTCGACCTCCCACTTACTGGAACTGCCTAAGTGCCAAAGCCACTCTGTGCTTCTGACGTCAGGAGATTTTATTTCAAGCCAAGAGTAGGTTCAACATATATAAATCTAACTCAACCTCGAATTCCTCTCTTGTGGTGAGGATGCAAAGTCCTCAAAGTAAGTGAGAGGCAGGTGCAGCCATGACCTTGGCCAAGCTCGGAGCAGCGACTTGGCCTTGGTCACATCAGTACTGCTTGTTCAAACACAGCGTTGTCCCCAGCCTGGGCAGCATTTAAAAGAGTCTGTGATTTTTTTTTTTTTTTTTTTTTGCCAGGTGCGGTGGCTCACGCCTATAATTCCAGCACTTTAGGAGGCGGAGGCAGGATGATCGCTTGAGGCTAGGAATTTGAGACCAGCCTGGGCAAGACAGGAAGACTCCGTTTCTACAAAAAAATTTTTTTAAAAGCATCTGGGTGTGGCGGCCAGCCACTCAGGAGGCTGAGGCAGGAGGATCACTCGAGCCCAGAAGTTGGAGGCTGCAGTGAGCTATGATCGTATCCCTGCACTCCAGCCTGGGCAACAGGGTGAGACCCTGGCTCAAAAAAAGGAGGGTGGGGGCTATGACTTCCCTAGACGTGAGTGGAAGTATCTTCTAGTGGAAGAAGCCAAGGAGAAGGGAGAATGGAACAGTCTAAGGAGGTATTTGAACGTCAGAATCGGACACATGGTTTTAAAGTGATACTCTTTTACACAAAAAGGCTTTTCCATGTTTCCAGGAGAAGATCAGACGCTCTCATGACGCTCCGAGCCAGTGTGGGAAGAGGGGCCATGCTACAGTGTCGAGTGAAAGAGGTGGGGGTGCTCAATATGATAGCCTTCCCAGCTTAAAAACATGAAACAAGGCACGTCGGGGGTCGTGGAGGCCCACACAAAGCGCCCGGAAGGCCCCTCACCCCTGCCAGATGGCCCAACTCCAGGGAGTTGGGGGCCAGCAGGGACTTCTGCACCTTTCTTCTCACACTTGAGTACTGCTTGAGTTCAACAAGGTATATATGACTCTTATAACTTGTAAAAGTCACTAAAGTTGGAAGATAGATCAATATTTATCTGGGCTTCAAGTTGGAACCATGGGAAAACTCCTCCCTTTTCAGAATGAGAAGCCTTGGCTGGATGTGGGCGCTGACCAGGAAGAGGCAGGACTTGCAGCTGGCACAAACCCACCAGAACAGATGCCCACGTGACCTAAACACGCAGCCCAGAATGCCGAGGAGGGAGGTTCCCACCCATGGATGAGAAAGCCAAGGCCCCGAAAGGAAATGACTTGGTAAATCACAGGTGGCTGTGACTGTGATTTACTGTGACCAGCGAGAGGTCTCCCACCCAGGCCGCCCTCCTAGACCTTAAACCAAACCTCTGTAGTGTCTGCTGGCAGCTCTGAGAATGAGGAAATGAACTAGAGGTAGCTGACACTTTTTGTTTACAAAGAAACCTTTGCGTGATGGGCAATCGCGTCAGTATGACCACAGCCTTGAAGGAGAAATAAGAACTCTACACAGACAGCAGAAGAGGGAGAACTTCTTTGCTGTTCTACCGGCCAGCATTATCCTTCTACCAAATCCAGACACTGCATTTCAGGAAAACAAAGCTACAGCCCGATATTCCCCCATGAACATAAGACTTTAAAAATTCCTAGCAAAAATATTAGAAGAGCCGACCCAGCTAGAACACACACCATGACTAAGCTGGAGTCTGTCCCAGGAGCGCAGGTTGGTTCAACATTCTAAGATCCACTAAGTTGCCTTTTTGCAGACTAAAGAAAAGCCTTGTGATCATCTCAGTAGGTACAGAGAAAGCATCAGCCACAATTCAATAGCCACTCGTGATAAAAATTCACAGGAAATCTGGCATGAAGGGAACTCCCCCAACCCGTGGAAAGGTCTCTACAAAACAAAAACAAAACTATAGCCAACATCAGACTCAATAGTGAAAGCCTGGTGCTCTCCCCCAAGGCTGAGATGAAGGCAAGGACGCCCACTCTCCTCATTTCTATTCAACACTGAACTGGAAGTTCTAGCCAATGCAATAAGGCAAGAAAACGAAAAGGAATACAGGTCTAACAGAAAGAAATGAAACTGCCTTTATTCACAGATAACAAATGTTTTGCTTAGAAAAACCCCAGACTCTACAAAAAGCTACCAGAACCAAAGTCAGTTTAGAAGGGTCACACAAAATAAGGTTAATATTATAAAAATCACATTTCTATATACCAATGGAAACAAAAGTTACAGTACTATTCACCAAAGCATTGAAAAACATGAACTACATATGTACAAATTTGTGTGCCGAAAACTATAAAATATTAAAGGGAGAAAAGAAAGAAGGCCTAAATCAGTGGAGGGAGACATCATGTTCCTGGATCAAAAAATTCAATATTGCCAGGCACAGTGACTCAAGCCTGTCATTCCGGCACTTTGGGAGGCCACGGTGAGAGGATTGGCTGAGCTCAGGAGTTTAAGACCAGCCCGGGCAACTTGATGAGACCTTGTCTCTACGATAAAAGCATGCACCTGTACTTCCAGCTCCTTGAAAGGCTGAGGCAGAAGGATCGCCTGAGCCCAGCAGGTTGCGGCTGCAGTGGCCATGAGTGTGCCCCTGCACTCCAGCCTGGGTGACAGAGTGAGACTCTGACTCAAAAAAAGAAAAAAAAAATTCAATATTGCTAAGATAGGATAGTGACCCTCCCCAACTGGTCTGGATTCAATGAAATCCCAATAAGAAAACTCAGAAGAACTTTCTAATAGAGATTGACAAGAAAATACTAAAATCTATATGAAAAAGCATAAGACCTAGAAGAACCAAAAATACCCTGAAAAAGAACAAAGCAGACTCACGCGATCCGATCTCAAGACACACTACACAGTGAGAGCACTAGAACTCAGCTGGGGGCAGCCTGACTCCCTGGGGGACGTCCCGCAATATCCGCAGGTCACCACAACTGGGAAAGAGGGGCGTTGCTGGCCTCTACAAGGCCGGAGTTAGAAACGCCGCTAAGCTTCCAGCGTATACGACAGGCCCTGCCACAAAGACCCGTTGAGTCCCAAACGCCCGCAGTGCTACAGTTAAGAAAGCCTGAGCTATGGAAACCCGGCAGTGTCATGCCGGCAGAAGGTGAGAAGTCAAATGCCGATCGACAGAACAGCATTTGAGTCCAGAAACCAAGCCCCATGCACGTAGTGCCAAGGCAAGTCAACGGCAGGAGTCTTGTCATTAAACGGTGATGGAACCATTGAACGTGCGTGTAAAAAACGTCAACCTCGACTCTTACTTTACACCATACACAAAAGTTAGCATGAAACAGATCGCAGACCTAAGAGTAGGAATAAAAACATAAAGCTTCTAGAAGAAATCGTAGATGTCTATGACTTATACGAGGACACAAGAAACACAACCTTACATTTAAAAGTTGACAGAGTCGGGCTCGGCAAAACTTAAGATGTCTGCTCTTGGAAAAATGGTTAATAAAATGAAAAGACACACCAAGGACCAGGCGAAAATATTCACCAAACGCCTATCGGCTAAAGCATTTGTATCTACACTATGAAGAAAGCTCAAAACTCGAGAGTAAGAAAACAATCCAGCTTTTCAAATGGGCAAGAGAGTTCTGACAGGCACTTCGTAGTAGAGACTAGACGGCCAGTTAGAACATAAGGAGGCAGACGACAGTCACCCCACGAGGAATGAGAGACACGCAGACTAGAGCTCTCCAACGACAGACACGCACCCAACGGCTAGCCGCACGGGCGACCATTTAAACTGACCTCGCTCGGTGCTGACGGGAACGCACAAGTGCACGACACGTCAGAAGAGTCTCACGACAAGGCGAAACGTGTCCCAACCCGCAAGCCAGCAGCCCGCCCTAGGTGCTCACCCAGTGGGCACGACAACTGCCCACACGGAGACTTTTACGCCACAATCTGGAGACAGCCCGAGTGTCCGTCAGCCGGTGAGGGAACAAGCAGACTATGGCGTGGGAGAGTGCCACTCTGTAAGAAAAACGACAGAAGTGGCCCGTGGCACTGCCCTGACGCCCAAGAGCCAATGCTGAGAGGAACCAGCCTGACATGGGGTGATGTACTGGAAGCTTCCATCTCTAGGACCTTCTGGAAATGAGGAGACGGCAGGGACAGAGAACGGGTGGGTGGCTGCCAGGGGCTGGGTGTGTCAGGGAAGAGGGCCGGCCACAAGGGACAGGAAGGGACATCTGGGGGCGACAGAAGCGTCCTACGTCTGGATGGTGGTGGTGGGCCCACAACTGGACCCTTCTGTCCAACGCATCACAGCACACCTCCACAGGGGGTTCATTGTGTGAAATTGTTCCTTAACGAACTTGACTTTAGAAAAAGAAAACTGGCGGCCCCTGAGTGTGTCCTCTCTGTACAGCATGACACTTCAGAAATCCAAATTAATTGGTGAGAACAAGGAGATTCTAAATAAAGACCCGACTTTCCTTGAGACGTTGGACCCGTGCCCTGAGCCCCCGCCCCTGGAGGCTGCCACCGGGAAGGGCTGCCACCCTGGGCAGCATGGGCACTTCCTGTCTCGCCACATCCCCGGCCTGACCCAGGTCATGGGGGTGCGTCACCACTGTCACTGCATCCACCTGAAAGAGGGTTTCTTATTTTAGTTTTCTTTTGAGTTGGAGTTTCACTCTTTCGCCCAGGCTAGAGTGCAGTGGCAACCACAGCTCGCAGCAACCTCAACTGCCTAGGCCCAGGTGATCATCCTGCCTCAGCCTCCCAAGTAGCTGGAACTACAGGCATCCGCCATCACACCCAGCTAATTTCTTTTCTTTTTTTTTTAGAGATGGGCTCTGGCTATGTTGCCCAGGCTGGTCTGGAACTTCTAGGCTCAAGCAATTCTCCCACCTCAGCCTACCAAAGTGCTGGGATTGCAGGCGTGACCCACCAGGTACGGCTTGAGGAAGAGTCTCCTGTCCAGGATGATGGGTTGCCTGAGGGCAGGGGCCAGGCCTGGCCTGTTCCCACTCTAGCCCGGCACCCAGTGAAGAGTCTGGCATACGCCAGGTGCTTGATGAGTTAATGCCGCCTGCCTGCTAGGACGCCTGATATTGACAACGCCCAGACTGCCAACTGCGCCTTTGGTCCTGAAGTCCCCAAGGAGAGTCACCAGCCATGGCAAGCATCCCATGACCCAGAATAATGCGTCCCTCTGTGTGCTTAGAAATCCCCTCTCATATGTTGTCAACCAGCGAAAATGTTTTAAGGTCATTCCAACGATTCACTTTTGTCTGGAGAAGAGTAGAGTTGTTGTTTGTTTAAAAAAAAGAAAGAGAGGAAGCCCACAAAACAGACTTGAAGGTTAATGAAAATGAAAGGGAGGCGTGCACAGTCGCTGGGAATGTTCCCGGGTCCTGCCGGAGTCCTTTAAGACCTGAGATAGGCCCGAGAGCGGGGGTCCTCGTCGGAATTTCGGGACCTCGAAGTCACGCGACGATATATTTTAGGGAGGGGGTGGGGCAGGGCGGGGGTACCTGGCCTCTGTTCCATGTCAGCATCACAAGGCTGCTGTTCCCAGGACCTTCCGCTTTACTCTGCGGGGCAGGACACGAGGCGGGAGGGGAGGCTGGGGCGTCCCGCAAGTGTCTTTGAAGGGCGAGTTGCTAATCTCGAGAGTAAAAAACCAAGCATGCTTTCCTGAGCCTGTCTTGGGGGAACACCAACTCTGACACCCCATCACGTGTCTCTCATATCAGAAAAAGAGGACGTGTGAAATGAGGACACGCGGTGTGGCCATCGCAACCCTCTCTGGCCACGCCCCATCACGTGGCTCTTCCCGACAGAAAAGACCCGGGTAGACGGTCCCAGGTGCTGTCTCCAGCCTCTTCTTCCTTTCTCTCTTGACCCCACTGCAATCAGACGTTTGGCCCCAGGGCTCTCTGAGCCACAAAACGTACCACATCCGCGAACCCACGGCCACGGCCACCCCAGGTCCACAACTGGCGCCGCCTGACTCACTCCCCCTCCCTGAGCACCTTCCTCACTGGCGGCCAGGACTCTGCACACAGCTCCTTCTTGTGCCCCTCCTTGCTGGTGTGTCTCTGCCACTTGACAGACCCTGTCCCCCGCTCCCGAGCCCTGAGGCTGCAGTGTGCCCGGCCCACGGCTCACACTCCCCTTCTCCATACTCCCTCTCCGGGTCTCGTACCCAGTTCCCTGACGACGGGGCCCAAAGGAACACCTCCAGCCCTGTCTCCCTGGACTTCCAAGTGCTTTGTTCGACGGGCAGCCCGACATCCCCGCCTGAATCAACCCTACAGGCTTCACGTGCCCCAAGCCTGAGCTTCTAGCTACCCCTCCCACCTCGACTCACAGCAACCTCACCTTCCTGGCTGCTTGAGCCCAGAACCCTGGCGCCACGTCGGTTCCTCTCTTTCCTCTCCACCCTTCAATCCACAAACGACTTGATTCCACTGGCCACAGGGGCCAGGTCCACCCACCGCCCCTGCGCCCGCCGTCTCATCTGCAGACTGACTTCAACCACGCTGACCCGATGGCCTGCTGCCCCCACAACAGCCGGGTAGCTCTTTCAAAACCGAAGTCAGTCACCTGGCGCTTGGGGGCTCCCGAATCCAGCGCCAAGTTGTCACCCCACCGGGCTCCCCCTTCAGCTGCCCTTCTTCCTGCTCCCCAGCGGCTCCTCCCCTCGACCCCGCTTCGCCGCTGGGCCTCAACCCTCCAGACGGCCTTTCCTCACAGCCTCTGCCCCAACCTACCCCCAGCCAGGAATACCCTCCCCAGATTTCCACGGCTGCTCCACTCAGACGCCGTCTCATCACAGGGGCCTTCCCTCCCCGCACTCTGGAGACAAGCACACGCATGAGGGAGCTCCCCAGCCCCAACCTGTTTCTCTTCATGGAACTTACTGTCACCCCACCTATATGTATTTGAGGATTTTTCAGGGGCGGGGTAGAGACAGGGTCTTGCTGTGTTGCCTAGGCTTGTCTTGAACTCCAGGCCTCAAGCAATCCTCCTGCCTTGGCTGCCAAAGTGCTGGGATGACAGGCGTGAGCCACCACACCCGTGTCCCTTGCCTCTCAAAATGGGGTCTGTGAACTCACACCAGCAGTGTCTCTCAGATGCTTGTTGGAAGTACAGATTTTTGCCGGGTTCGGTGGCTCAGCCTGTAGTCCCAGCACTTTGGGAGGCCGAGGTGAGTGGACTGCCCGAGCCCACAGGTTTGAAACCTGCCTGGGCAATTTGGCAAGACCTCATCTCTACAATAAATCAAAAATTAGTCAAGCGTGGTAGCGCGCACTTGTAGTTCCAGCTACTTGGAAGGCTGAGGCGGAAGGATCACCG
>NW_007050398.1:309469-313376 GCF_000164805.1 Carlito syrichta | reverse complement strand
GGGTGACAGAGTGAGACTCCACTTCAAAAAAAAAAAAAAAAAAAGAAGTAAGGATATTTGAGGGCCAGGCATGGTGGCTCACACTTGCACTTTGGGAGGTGGAGGCGAGAGGACTGACCAGCCATGGCAACTTGGCAAGACTTTATCTCTACAGTATGTTAAAAAATTAGCTGGGCGTGTTGGCGTGTGCCTGTGGTTCCAGCGACCTAGAAGGCTGAGGCGGAAGGATCGCCGGAGCCCAGCAGGTCGATGCTGGGGTGGCTGTGAGCATGCCACTGCACTCCAGCCTGAGCGACAGAGTGAGACTCTGACTCAAAATAAATAAATTAATTAGATAAATGCAGATTCTTGAGACCACAATGAGACGCACCTAGCCCCGGTAAGAATGGCCATCACCAAAGAGTCAAAAAACAACAGGTGTTGGCGTGGCTGCAGAGAAAAGAGAACACTTCTACGTTGCCGGTAGGGAACCAACGGGTTCATCCCGGAGAGTGGGGTGGCAATTTCCAGAAGAACTAAAAGTGGGGCTTCCATAAGCAATCCAGCAATGCCCCTCCTGGGAATATGCCCAGAGGAGCATGCATCACTCCACCAGAAAGACACCCATGCAGCACCATTCACAGTCGCAAAAACATGGACCCAACCCAGCCTCTTAAGATGATCCCAAGTGGCTTGAGGCACCGTTAGGTGAAGACAGCGCTAGGCAAGTGTCCTGTCCCTATGAGAACAAGCACTTGTTTCTGTTCGTGTCTGTTACCCTCAAAACATAATGAATGAATGAACATATGAACCTGAACATGTTCCAAAGGGACTGTGGTTGAAGGTGGGGGAACAAGAAAGACATTGCAGGTCAAGACCATCCCGCCCCTTCCCCACGGGCACTGTGCTTAATTGGAGATTCTTTGGTATCAGCAAACTTGTCACATAAAATGCAACAACGGGGTGCCGAAACAATGTATCCACATTTCAAGATGTTATCTATGAGTTACATTTAGTTTGCCTGGACTGGGGGGGGGGGGGGGGGGCGGGAACCACTTTGAGCACTTCTTGTAATTGCAGAAGTCAATTGCGACTTCATCTTGGTTCTCAGTATGTATGAGTAGTACAACTTTAAGACAGTTTTCCTTTCTTAAAATGTGTATACGTTTTCTTGGCATCTGACCCCTTAGTAAAAGTCACTTACAGCTTCCTGTGAGAGGCTCAGTGAGATGCTGTTCTAACAACCAACAGTCGGCAAGGCTGAGGGGTGGCAGTGGGAAAGGCTGGACATGTCCCTCCCTGGTGCCGGGCACCAGGACAGGCCACGGCACGAAGACATATCAGAGCCAGTGAGTTCTGAACCACCCTTCCAAGCCCCCAGCCCCAGCGCTGGGGTGAAGGGCAGTAGGGAGGGGTGCTGGGCCCACCTCCCCGTGCGCTCTGGGCTCTGGCCACAAAGAACCCTTCCGCCTTCTTCTACCCGAATGCCTACATCGATGCCGCCAGCCCTCCTCATCCTTGAAGGCCCGGCCTCCCAGCATTAACTGTCCCCTTGTCCTGCTGGCTCCAGAGGCCACAGGCCCCTGCAGCCCTCATCATAACGGGCTTCTACAAACCACCCCATCCTCACTCCCTGCCGCATCCCCTGCCCCTGAACAGTGCCCGGACAGAGTCAACATTCAGTCAGTTCCTGCCATTTTATAAGAACAGCTGGCACTCATTGAGCACTTACTGTATACCAAACGCTGCTCTAAACTCTTGAAACACATTAACTCATGTAATCCTCTCAAGAACCTGATGAGATTGGCCCTATGATCATCCCCATTTTACACATTAGAGAACTGAGGCCCAGGGGGTCACTGGGAATAGCTGCCTGTAAAGGGATGAGCCCAGCATTCGCACACAAAGTGCACACAGCAGGTGTTGACCAACAGGTATAGAATGGAAGATCAGCAGTCAAGAAGATGGAGGAGTCAGATTTGACCTTGACCCTTTGGCTGGGCCCAGGCACAGAAGAGGAATGAGGGTGTCAGTTTTCGCTGCTGTCGAGAAGCTTCTCCCAGCCCAGCCTCCCACATGCAAAGCAGAAGCCACTGCCCAGGAGCAAAACAGAAGACAGAGAAAGACCTGGACTCAGAGATGCCTGTGCCAGAGGGCAGTGGAGATCATGTGGCCTTACCCTCACGTGGAAAAGAGAAGGAACCCTGATCTGTCTGGAATCTTAAATCCAGAGAGACCTAGGTCGGTGGGGAGGACCCTGCAGGGGCCCCGGGACACGAAGGCCTCAGCCACTGCCATGGGGCATCTGAAAACACACCTGCTTTTGCCCGTGCTCCACCCGAGGCCTCGCCTCGCTCAGGCAACAAGGCATGGCTGGCACCACGTGGCCACAGCAAGCTGAGCCTTGGCGGGCTCCTGGCCGGCCCCTTGGGCTTCTGTGGACTCAGCAGGACCACCCGCCACCACCTCCCTCCCGGTCAGGTCTGAGTGTCACAGGTACCGGGAAGTCTCAGCCGTCTCCTCCTCCCTCCTGGCCCATGCCCTCCCCTGAGCCCCGTGGAGGCCCGCCTTCGGCCCAGGACTCACCTGCCCTGGGGGGAAGTAGCCTCGAGCACAAATCAGAGACCAATGAAAGCAGGTGGCAGGTGGGCCAGAGGGCCAGGGCCAACCCTGCAAGGAGGCTGATCCACAGAGCCACGGAGCCACAGAGCCAAGAGGTGGGCAGTGGAGCCACAGATGGGACCCCCGGGAACTGTCATCGAGGGTGACAGCAAAAAGGGCACTCCACAAACACAGGGGGCTTTGGGGAGCGACTTCAACTGTAATGATTTTTGCCGTCATTTTAGTCAAACCATCCTTCCTAGCCCTGTCCCACGGTCACCACACTAAAAGAGAAAAGGGCACCAGGGCTGAACCCCAACGGGACAGATCAGATGTCCCCAACGCCAGGCTCCAGCATCTGATAGAGATGCCGAGCCCCGCCCCGGAGGTTCAGAGGCTGACGGTACCCAGGCGGCAAGGGAGGCCAGAAATTCAAAACCGATGGAGGGAACCCTCCCACCCCGGCGGACGGGGGCCACCCAGGAAGCCCGCTCCACAGGCTTCGGGTGGCGACAGTCGTCCCTCTCTGCGCTCAGAGGGACAACACCCAAAAGGAAATCTCTCATCAGCAGCCTGCAAAACCACTAAGGATCCGGCACCTTTCAAGCAAAACTCCCCGTGTGTTCCGAGCCCGTGGATACTCGTGTCCTTGCGAGTGTCTCGCCCGAGACTTGCCTTCAACAGGGCCAGATTAAAGCCTGCACCTGCATCAAAACCGGGATTCTGCGGAAGCGCCCGTCGGTCGGGCGCCCACGCAGACATCACCGAGCTCCGTGGCCACCAGCCTCACAGCCAAAGCACCTCGACAGGGGCTTCACACGCGCGCGCACACCTTGCGTCAGTGACCCTCGAAGGGAACGGGCGGGAGGAAAACGGCTTTGAAGGCGCTGCTGAAGACAGGACAGAGGCGCAGACCGACACCCTCTCGCTTGAAGCGATGTCCGCGCCTGGCAGTTCCCCCAGCTGTGCCGGGCGAATGTGGGGGAGGAGGCGCTGGGAAAGCCGGAGCTCGGCCGCTGAGCTCAGCGCCCCGAACTGCGGGAACACGTTGCCTGGGTGGGGGCCGCGCTCCTCTCTGGAGTGAGGGTGCCAGGGCCCCGAGCTCCCTCCAGCACAAACGCCTGCCTCTCCCCCCCCGCCGTAGTAATTAACCACGCGTGTTCCCAGACCGCTGCTGCCTGGACGGGGCAAGTTTTGAAGCAGGCTGGCAGATCACCCGCAGGTTTCTCGGAACCGGCCGAGGAGTCGCGGAGACCCGATCCCGGGGCCTGGCTGAGGCGGGGCGCCGGGGACGGCCTCAGGGAGCCTCCCTTCGGGAAGGTCCGCT